>NC_135384.1:12540681-12843712 GCF_049243985.1 Paroedura picta | reverse complement strand
TTGGACTACGCTGCAGAATTTGAGAATATGTTTTTTCCACAGTTTTGTCAGCTTTTTAATGGATAGTTTATAAAGAACAGCGTGAAATGGGAGGCTTCAGAGAAGATCGAAGACACCTGCACCTGAAAGTTGAAGGCCACATGAAGAAAAATGGTAAGTTACAGTTGGGTCTTCTCTACAGATCTCCTGAGCAGATCCCACCCCCTTATTCTTTTGGTATTCTTCATTTGCCTCTCAGATTACTGTTTCTCAATTTCTCTGTAATGGAATTAATGAAACTATGCTGACAAATCTACATCTTCCAGTGTCATGTCAATAAAAGCTTATAGATTCAAAAATGGAAATAGGGAATATTAAGCTCCAGGAGGTCATGCTTACAGTTTTGGAAACCACATTCAAACTCATAATGGTCTGTTGTCCTCATTTCCCATGAGCATGATTTCTGCTCTGAATCACGATCATGTCTCACATGCTTACTTCTCTGAAGCCTCCCAAACTGTGTGGCCAATCATACACTTGTTGCAGAACTTGGCCAACAGAGTCTAGAAGACCAGGCTTGGTTTCAGTCCTTTAAATACTGGTTAAAAATACATTTCCATGCTCAAATGGGTAGTTTGTTAATTAACCTTTTGAGTGACCCCTATTCTTTCAGCTGGCTGGGCAAAATGTCAAAAAAAACCTTCAAATTATGGGTCTGGACATCTCATCCCATAGCATGCAAGATGAAAGGACGATACTAAAACTTATATCACAGACTAGAAGACCAGGATACCCAGATTCTGGGCTCCTCTAACAACAGTGTAGGTTCTCCCCGTTTCTCGGATATTCCCTTAATTTACAAATCCATGCCCACGTATCTCCAAATTTTGGAGACACACCAGTTAAGAAGAACATTTCTAGTAGCTCGCTTAAACATCTTTCCCTCAAATGTCACCCAAGGTAGATTTTTGAAGATCCCTCCTCAGGAGAGATACTGTTTACATGGATGTAGTGTCCCTGACCCGTTGTACCATATATTTCTGGTGTGTACTAAGTTTGAAGTATATCGTCGCCCGTTAGCTAATTATCTGAAGACATTGAAATTCAGCTGTGTTAATGAGAAACACTGGATTAAAATGATACTAAATGTGAGGGACTAAGCAACTATTATAAAAGTAGCACAGTTTTTACTGGCAATTTTAAATGAAAATCTTTTACGATAGATTTTACATCTGAAACTGTTTGAAATTTTCATTTTATGCTTTGCAATTTTATGCCAATAAAGGTACTCTGGATCTCACATGCATGAGGAGTTTTATTGCTTGGAAACTCTGACCTGTGCTATCAAACAAAATAATATTCATGGCTTTTTACATAACTCTCTGAAATTTAGAATTATGCAGATAACCACTCCTATATTAATGAATATAAGCAGTACATTTGATCAATGGTTATTTGGTTACATGAACAAAATCTGGTTAGATGCCACTGGATATTAATATATCACTGAGTCTATGTTTGATCAGGCCAATGGCCCATCCAGTCCAACACTCTGTCACACAGTATCCAAAACCTAGGTGCCATCAGGAGGCCCACCAGTGGGGCCAGAACTCCAGAAGCCCTTCCATTTTTGCCCCCAAGCACCAAGAATATAGAGTATCATGGCCCCAGAAATCGTGTTCCAACTATACCTTGTGGATAATAGCTACTGGTGAACCTATATTCCATATGTTTATCCAGTCCCCTCTGGAAGCTGCCTATGCTTGCAATAGTGCCCAGATGGCATTATTTATCTTGGAATGCTGATTCCTAGAGATATTAAGCATATGGTTATATTAAATTTAACAAGATGATTGCTGATGGATTCTTTATGGGGTAAGGTAAATATGGTACAAAAGCTGCTTTTTGTACCCCTTTTTATACATACTGAAGTCTTCTTGAGGTGGTTTACCATAGCTTCCCTTCCTCTCCCCACAACAGACACCCTGTGAGGTAGGTGGGACTGAGAAAACTCTGAAAGAACTGTGATTAATCCAAGGTCACCCTCCTGCTGCATATGTAGGAGTGGGGAATCAAACACAGTTCTCTATCTGGGTTTCTCAGTCTTAGCAACTATACCAAGCTGGCTCCGAAAATGAAAATATAAACATAATTTTCACATTTTGAACTAACTTTATCTGCCCTAAAAACTGGGCAACTTCTTTTTAAGTGGAAAGGTTGAGCAGATAAGAGGATTTTTACTTTGGATAAATGAATAGACTATGGTAATAAATTTGTGTTATTTTCTCCTATGAGATCTGGGTATGACCTATCAAACTCTGATGAATAGCAATTATTATCAGTTCTTATAGATTCAAAAATGGAATTATCAGTTCTACATTTCTTGGTTACTAAATATGGCCTTACAGAAATAATGTTTGAGAAAATCTCTTATTCTTGGAAATTTTCTTCAAATTAATCAAGAAAATGAAACTTAATATACCTCTGTCTCTGTCTCTATCTGTGTGTGTGTGTGTGTGTGTGTGTGTGTGTGTATATAAGCTCTGCCCATGAGGCTGGGAGTTCAATCCCAGCAGCTGGCTCAAAGTTGACTCAGCCTTCCATCCTTCCGAGGTCGGTAAAATGAGTACCCAGCTTGCTGGGGGGTAAACGGTAATGACTGGGGAAGGCACTGGCAAACCACCCCGTACAGAGTCTATGATTAAAACGCTAGAGGGCATCACCCCAAGGGTCAGACATGTTCCGGTGGTTGCACAGGGGATACCTTTACCTTTACCTTTACCTTTACCTTTACCTTTACCTTTACCTATATATATATTTTATATATTTTATATTTGATGTTGGTCGATAAATATGATATTCAAACTCTCAGAAAATGGTAACATAAGTAGCTAAATTGTCTCATAATGTGAAAGCAATGTGATATGGGCCTAAATTTTATACCTATTGTCCCTATGTAATGTAAGCTGCCATTTATTCAGTGAAAATTATCTATAGGATATACTGGACACCACCATTCATGGGTCTTTGAAGATGCTTTGGTTCTTTGTAACTATTTGCCTATCTCTTCGTATCTAACTGATGATCCCTGAAGAATGGACTCCTGTAGGTAAGATATCCCTTTAAATTAGGACAATTTGCTGGGGCCTTGAAAATTTGGGGTTCAAATCTCTTCAGAGAATCTACCTTGCTACCAAAGTGAGCATTAGGTAAGAAAACTGACAATGGGAATGATGTTTGTTGTTCAGGGGAAGGTTGTTCAAAGGAGAGCAGAGTCCCCAAACGATGTGGCTGGTCACAAAAGTGATCAGTTGATCCTCCTTAAGAGCTGTTCATCAGAGATGAAGGCTTAGAGCTTGCAGAATATGTCCCTTTCCAAATGAATAGGCAGATTTAATTTAAACAAAGGTTTAAAAATAAAATAAATGTTGTAAATGTGCTGTTAGTAGGGGGGGTAACTTCCAGGTGAGGTCCAAAGATCACCCAGAGTGGCATCTGTCCTCCAGTGTACAAAGATCATTTCCACAGGTCAACCCTCTGCTGTACAATGTTTGCCCTTCCTGGGTTCCACACTGAAATCTTCAGGGATTTTTCAGTTCAGAGCTGACAACCCTGTTGCGGTAATGTTCCAAAGGAACTTGATCTCCTAAAGCCTCAGATATTTAATCAGATATTTCACAAGAATGTATGGATGCTGCATTCAGACCACACAGGTAGCAAAACAGGCAAAATCTGTTCCCTCTTAATAAAACAGTAAGAGGTGTTGGGGTGGGCTGGGTCCGTGATCAAAACTCCCGGATTTGCCCCTTGGCCCCGGACAGACAAGCGGAGGAGCCAATTGGAAGGTGCTTCACACCTTCCAATTGGGCCCTCACAAGGACAGACCAGGGCAATCTTAAATGTTTCTTCTCTACCACAACCCTCTCCAAAGTAGCCTTTTCTCCCTAGGGAGCTGATCTTTATACTCTGCAGGTGAGCTGTAATTCCAGGAGCTCTCCAGGCCCCACCTGGAGGTTGGCTACCCCTGGTTTGGAAATATTCCTGGTTGTTTGGAGGTGGGACTTCAAAATCGTACAAGGCCTCAGAGTTCAGCCTTCAAAGAAGCCATTTTTGCCTGCAGTCGGGAGGGAGTGGTGCAGGTCTGTCCCTCCTGGGCTATGGGCTGTGGCCAGCCCTTACCAGCAACTGTTTGTATTCTGGGGCACAGACAGGCAGATCAGAATCAGTCCTGTGAGCCTGGAAAGTGTAGAAAAATCTAAATAAATATTTACAGCCTGAAACTGTAAATAGTGAACAAGTAAATGACTGGAGGCACACGGGAACTTACTTTACTTTTTCCAACCTTGGCCTGGCAAGTAAAAAAAAAAACAGTATAAAAAACATTACTAAGGTCAAGACTGCTGTGCACATAGTCTTCCTCTTAGGGTTGCCAGCTTCCCTGTGAGGCTCTCTACCCCACCTCCCTCATTGGGAGTCAGCTATGGGGAGAGGAAGGGAAGACAATTGGAAAATGCTTTGAGACACCTGAGGCCTGCTGGGTCACTGCGGCCCATTCCCAGTTCTCTCAGACCTCTCACAGCCCCACATAACTCACAGGTTGACTATTGTGGGGAGATGAATGGAAATGGTGTTTGTAAACTGCTTTGAGACTCCTTTAGGTAATAAACAACAGGGTACAAAAATCTGTTCTTCTTCTAACGAGCAACCATGAAAGAAGCATGTAGGCAAATAACATTCTATCAACATTGAAAAAATGGAGACAGAATGAACAGGGTGGACACCTGTGTACTGTGACTACCCCATGTGTATTAGGGCAGAGGGGCATTTTGGTGTCTGTGGCCTAATTCACACAAGAAGGGAAATGATGCAGAACTGTGTGGAATTGCTTGCCATGTAATCTTCCCCTAAGAAGAATCTCCAGTCTGATTTTCCCTTCACATATCTTAAAACATGGCTCTGGAAAGCTCATCTCTAACCACTATGCCACAATTCCCAAAGGTCTGTCCTCTCCCATACTCAATGAACATTCCACATCACGGGTTCTTGACATCCATATCTCCACATCCATGTCCTCATTTGCCACCATGCCACCACAACCTCCCACACAACAAACACATTCAACCGCATGTCCTTAAAGATGGGACAACTCCTCCCCTTCCTCTTCCCACTGCCAAGTTCTAGCGCCTGTTGTATTCTTGGATACAGTGGGCTTTGCCCCTAGTTATTACTATATTTCTCAAAGAGAGAATGTTCCTCACACAATTCTACCACAATGATCACTCAAACAAATGTACCTGGAGAGGGGTTTCTGTGCTTCAGGTACCACTTTTGACTTCAGTGTTACTGAGTTGCCCTTTCCCATTTCACACAGAAGACAGGGATTATGTGTGTAGACTGGAAATGCAATCATTGTCATCCAATTCCATCGGAACTCTTAAAATTGCTACTATAAGAGATGGCAATGCTTACTGTTTGCTTCTCTTTCCTTTTTCAAGGGTTGTGCAACATGGTCATGAAAAATGTTCAACAGCACTGCTGTGTCTGATTTTCTGCTCCTGGAATTCTCAGAGGTTCGGGAACTGAAGTTTCTCCACATCAGTGCATTTCTGATGTTGTACCTGGCAACTATCACAGGGAACGTCCTTATCGTTTCTTCTGTCGTCTTAGACCATCACCTTCACACCCCCATGTACTTCTTTTTGTTGAACTTGGCTGTGCAGGACATTGGCCAAGTGTCTATCATCCTCCCCAAATCCATGATCAATTCCCTCCTGAATACCAGGCATATTTCATATTCTGGGTGTGTTGCTCAAGTCTTCTGGTTTACCTTTTTTATAACATGTGATTTCTGCATTCTGACAGTCATGGCATATGACCGGTATGTGGCCATTTGCAATCCTTTACACTATGAAATGGTAATTAATAGGCAGGCCTGCACTGAAATTATTGCTGGTGTGTGGACCGCTGGTTTTTTGTATGCAGGGATACACACAATGGGGACTTTCACCAACCATTTCTGCTCTAACGTTGTCAATCAGTTTTTTTGTGAAATCCCACAAGTGATAAAGTTGTCTTGTTCTGACATAAAACCCCTTGAAATGAGTACCATTGGGGCAGGAGCTGTCCTTGGACTGATCTGTTTTGTCTATATTGTTGTAACTTATGTGCACATTTTCACCACGGTGTTAAGATTGCCTTCTGCAAAGGGGAGGCAGAAAGCTTTCTCCACCTGCATCCCCCACCTCATTGTCTTCTCCACATTTATGTTTACTGCATGTGTGGCCTACCTGAAGCCTGCCTCTAAGACTTCATCTTGGTTAGATTTTATATCTACTCTGATCTATTCCCTGGTTCCACCTTTGTTGAACCCAGTGATTTATAGTATGAGAAACAAGGAGATCAAAAAAGCCATGTCAAAGGTTTTACGGTTGAGGTACTTTTCTAGAATGATATAATCATTAAATTGCATAACCAGTGAATACCCAATGTAGAGTGCTAACCTTCTTTATAGTTGAGGAGTCATAATCAGACCGTTTCTACATTAAGAGACGTAGTTTGTTTTAGCCTTGCTTTGGATTGCCTTTGGATACTGCAAGTCAACTCAAGGCTTCCCACATTTGGATTCTCCCCTCCCCCCATTTCCCAGGCTAAAATTCACCATATATGCTTTCCGCATCTGAGTTGGAGGCAGCCTCCTATCATGCTTTGCTCCCTTCCCCTTTTCCAAAAACGTGTTGTTTTTTTCAAAATGGTGTCTGCTTGCATGTAATTCCACCATTCTATGCCCTTAATCAACTCCCCTCCTTCTCCCTTTCCTCCCAAGTATGTGATTTTTAAAATGTAGGTTATTTCGTTACAACGCTACTGTAGCAAAACCACCATTTTTTTTACAGCTGTAAACACTGTTGTAACGCAATCACACTTAAAGAAAATTAGATTTTCTTGGTGTACAGGGGAGGTAGGAGGAAGGAGGATGGCAATGAGGAAGGGGATGTGCAAAAAATGGTGGTCATGGGGCGGAAAAAACCCAAAGACAGGCAGCTGCAAATTAGATTCCACCTTGAAAGATGGACTTGTAACTGGAAATTTTCTTTCTGGGTTTAAGTTAGAGGACAATTTGGGTCTATGCCCAGAAAGGTGGATATTTTTACAGGAATTGACAAAATAAGTCAACTCTTTAAAAAGGCAAATCTAAACAAAATTGCTAGTGCAGAAATGGTCTGGAAAATGCCTTCCTGTGGGGTAAGTGAGAGGGCAAGTTGGTTCTGTACCTGGAAAGGCAGATGTTATAAGGGAAACAGAAGTAAAGGGTGGTACTTTACGTTAGAACCCTGTAGTTAGTGCCTTTGGATACTGCAAGTCAACTCAAGTCTGAGGTGGATCCTACCATTCCATTGAGGAAGTCAGTTTCTTTAATGAAATACTTATACATCAACGTTTCTTTTTACTCAAGTTAGAAGCCTTCCTTGGAATTAAATGGGTATTCTGTTTGAGGAAGAGTCACTTACATTGAAGGAAGAATTCTTAGCAGTAGAAGAATAATTATAACTCCCTTTTCTCATATTCCCTTTCTTTGCAGAAAAACAACCACCTTTTGGGACAGGCAGGGCTGAGAGAGTTCTGAAATAATTGTAACTAGCTCAAGGCTTCATGGGGATAGTGGAGATTCAAGCCCCATTCTCCAGATTACACTCCACTGCTCTTAAGCATTACAGTACACTTGTTTACTTTAAGCAGTAGGATAGAAGTGGAGGAAGTGGAGGAAGTGGAGGAAACAAAAGCAAAAGCAAATGGAATGATGAAGGTTTTAAACAACTGTTGATATTTCCTTGATGAGTTTTAATGGTTAGGAAGCAAACGTTCTGCCGTAAGAGCTTCAAATCTCTCAGCATCATCTGCTTCGGGTATAAACAAATTTCTGCAGGCAGGTCGTTACCCCTCAGATGAATCAACACAGCGTCTGGACGTCCAGTCTTGTCAGCCTCAGCAGCAAACGTTCCCAGGAGGGCCTGTCACCGCATGCCTCTGTGTCCCGACCACCGACCAGAGATGTCGTCTCCCAGGCCCAAGTTGGAGCCCAAACCAGAACTGGCTGCATAGGCATATGTCCAGTGGATGAAGCTGTGTCCCAAAACCAGCATTTGTCATGCAGCTGGGAAGCTCCATGAAATAAGCCACACGTTAATGTTTTGCACTGCCTGGAAATACATAGCTGCGGTAGGCTCGCGACTTCCATCGCCTAGCCCTATGATCTGCTCTGGGGATGGCCTGTCCGTGAAAGCCTGGGCGGCTGCCCCAATTCGAAATGAATGTATGCTGTACCACCCCGGGTCCTGCCCCACCCTTCTCAGGCTAGCTTGCAATATGGCCAGACACTGAAAAAGTGACAAGCAGGGCCCATCTGCTTGTTCCCAGGAACTGTTCCCAGGCACTGATGGCCTCCTTACCAAGAAGGCCTCTAGGCAAGCCCAGCCATGAGGTGCCCTAAATAGGCGCCCCCCATGCCCTGCCCCTGACTCTGCCACTTGACCATGCCACCAGTGTGTTCCCTCCCATCCAGGACACAGCCTGTTTAGAGCTAGTGCTAACCTTAGCTAAGGGAGAGAAACAGCAGGCAACCAGCAGAGGGAAGATATGGAGGCTCAAACGTGCTAAAGGCACCTGTCTCGTCTCATCCTCACACCCACCTCACTCTCTCTTGTCCCCAGGGATGGAAATATCATTTTTTAATGGTAGGCCTATCTTAGAAGAAGGGTTTAGAGCTTTTTACTTTGTTTGGTTTTACCTGGGAATGTTGTAATTGTGATTGTAAGCCACTTTGAATCAAGAGAAGAGGTGGGGTAGAAATATTTTTAAAATAAAGTCTAAATAAATTCTGTTACAATGTCATTTGTAGTTTGTATTCAACCCTAATTCTGAACCACTCACATATCCATCTCCATGCATTCCTGGAAACTGGTAACATGGGTGCTGACTAAATATAGCAGAGAAGGGCATATGGGGAGTGGAAACAGCCACAGTGGGCCTCACCAGAAGCCCTGGGCCTCAACAACAGCCCCACCTCAGTGTATCCTGGCCACAGCACTGCACTGAGGCTACAGATCTTGCCCACACTTCTGCATGGTCATATGTGAATAGGCAGAAGGAAACAACAGATGACTAGATGTATGAGAGAAACAGGGGGCAGCACTCTAGATCTTTCTGTTGTGTACATGGTTTTACCCTACACATCGTTACAATGTGTAAATACATTTAGTATCTCCATCTAACAAAGGGCATATGAATCCCTCTAGGCATGAGCCTATGGGAATTCCTCACCAGCATAAGTTGGAGATGACAATAGTAAACATATCAGATGCACTCCTGTTTTCATGCGCATCCAGTGATCCTGACTTTCAAAGGTCAGATTTGAGTTTCTTCAGAGGATCTGAAAAGGAAGTTTCCGTATGAAAATAGTAAACTTCTACATTTAGTAACTATATTTAGTATCTCCACCTAACAAAGGGCATATTAATCCCTCTAGTCATGAGCCTATGGGAATTCCTCACCAGCATAAATTGGAGATGACAATAATAGGCATATCTGACATCAGACGCATTCCTGTTCTCAAGTGCAGCCAGTGATCCTGACTTTCAAAGGTCATATTTGAGTTTCTTAAGAGAATCTGAAAAATAAGTTTCAGTAGGAAAATAGTAATCTTTTGTGTGGGGGGGGCAATTCTTCAGTTTGTTGTGATATACAAACGAGAGCAAATTTCTTGGACTACTCTGCAGAATTTGAGAATGTCTTTTCCACAGTTTTGTCAGCTTCCTAATGGATAGTTTATAAAGAACAGGGTAAAATGGGAGGCTTCAGAGAAGATCGAAGACACCTGCAGCTGAAAACTGAAGGCCACATGAAGAAAAATGGTAAGTTACAGTTGGGTCTTCTCTACAGATCTCCTGAGCAGGTCCCTCCCTCCCCCCCTTTATTCTTTTGGTATGCCTCATTTGCCTCTCAGATTACTGTTTCTCAGTTTCTCTGTAATGGAATTAATGAAACTATGCTGACACATCTAAATCTTCCAGTGTCATGTCAATAAAAGCTTATAGATTCAAAAATGGAAATGGGGAATATTAAGCTCCAGGAGGTCATGCTTACAGTTTTGGGAACCACATTCAAACTCATAATGGTCTGTTGTCCTCATTTCCCATGAGCATGATTTCTGCTCTGAATCACGATCATGTCTCACATGTTTACTTCTCTGAAGCCTCCCAAACTGTGTGGCCAATCATACACTTGTTGCAGAACTTGGCCAACAGAAGACCGGGCTTGGTTTCAGTCCTTTAAATACTGGTTAAAAATTCATTTCCATGCTCAAACGGGTAGTTTGTTAATTAACCTTTTGAGTGACCCCTATTCTTTCAGCTGGCTGGGCAAAATGTCAAAAAAAAACTTCAAATTATGGGTCTGGACATCTCATCCCATAGCATGCAAGATGAAAGGATGATACTAAAACTTATATCACAGAGACTAGAAGACCAGGATACCCAGATTCTGGGCTCCTCTAACAACAGTGTATGTTCTCCCCATTTCTGGGATATTCCCTTAACTTACAAATCCATGCCCATGTATCTCCAAATTTTGGAGACACACCAGTTAAGAAGAACATTTATAGTAGCTTGCTTAAACATCTTTCCCTCAAATGTCACCCGAGGTAGATTTTTGAAGATCTCTCCTCAGGAGAGATACTGTTTACATGGATGTAGTGTTTCTGGTGTGTCCTAATTTTGAAGTATATCGTCTCCCATTAGCTAATTATCTAAAGAAATGGAAATTCAGCTGTGTTAATGAGAAACACTGGATTAAAATGATACTAAATGTGAGGGACTCAGCAACTATTATAAAAGTAGCACAGTTTTTACTGGCAATTTTAAATCAAAATCTTTTACAATAGATTTTACATCTGAAACTGTTTGAAATTTTTGTTTTATGCTTTGCAATTTCATGCCAATAAAGGTACTCTGAATCTGAATCTGAATCTCACATGCATGAGGAGTTTTATTGCTTGGAAATTCTGACCTGTGCTATCAAACAAAATAATATTCATGGCTTTTTACATAACTCTCTGAAATTTAGAATTATGCAGACAACCACTCCTATATTAATGAATATAAGCAGTACATTTGATCAATGGTTATTTGATTACATGAACAAAATCTGGGTAGATGCCACTGGATATTAATATATCACAGAGTCTATGTTTGATCAGGCCAAAGGGCCATCCAACACTCTACGTCACACAGTATCCAAACCCTAGGTGCCATCAGAAGGCCCACCAATGGGGCCAGAACTCTAGAAGCCCTTCCATATTTGCCCCCAAGCACCAAGAATATAGAGTATCATGGCCCCAGAAATCGTGTTCCAACTATACCTTGTGGATAATAGCTACTGGTGGACCTATATTCCATATGTTTATCCAATCCCCTCTGGAAGCTGCCTATCCTTGCAATAGTGCCTAGATGGTATTACTTATCTTGGAATGCTGATTCCAAGAGATATTAAGCATTTGTTGTTGTTAGATGCGAAGTCGTGTCCGACCCATTGCGACCCCATGGACAATGATCCTCCAGGCCTTCCTGTCCTCTACCATTCCCCGGAGTCCATTTAAGTTTGCACCTACTGCTTCAGTTACTCCATCCAGCCTACTCATTCTCTGTTGTCCCCTTCTTCTTTTGCCCTCGATCACTCCCAGCATTAGGCTCTTCTCCAGGGAGTCCTTCCTTCTCATGAGGTGGCCAAAGTATTTGAGTTTCATCTTCAGGATCTGGCCTTCTAAAGAGCAGTCAGGGCTGATCTCCTCTAGGACTGACCGGTTTGTTCTTCTTGCAGTCCAAGGGACTCGCAAGAGTCTTCTCCAGCACCAAAGTTCAAAAGCCTCAATTTTTTGACGCTTGGCCTTCCTTATGGTCCAACTTTCGCAGCCATACATTGCAACTGGGAATACCATACCCTTGACTAAACGCACTTTGGTTGGCAGGGTGATGTCCTGCTTTTTAGGATGCTGTCTAGATTTGCCATAGCTTTCCTCCCCAGGAGCAAGCGCCTTTTAATTTCTTTGCTGCTGTCCCCATCTGCAGTGATCTTCGAGCCCAGGAAAATAAAATCTGTCACTATCTCCATTTCTTCCCCATCTACTTGCCAGGAATTGAGAGGGCCGGATGCCATGATCTTTATTTTCTTGATGTTGAGTTTCAAGCCAACTTTTGCACTCTCCTCCTTCACCCGCATCAACAGGCTCTTTAGTTCTTCTTCACTTTCTGCCATTAGAGTGGTATCATCTGTAAATCTGAGGTTGTTGATATTTCTCCCTGCAATCTTGATCCCAATTTGTGTCTCCTCTAATCCTGCCTTTCTCATGATGTGCTCCGCATACAAGTTAAATAGGCAAGGCGACAGTATACAGCCTTCCCGAACTCCTTTCTCAGTTTTGAATCAATCAGTGATTCCATGTTCAGTTCTCACTGTTGCTGCCTGACCTGCATATAAATTTCTCAAGAGACAAATAAGATGCTCTGGTATTCCCATCTCTTTAAGAACTTGCCACAATTTGTTGTGTTCCACACAATCAAAGGCTTTAGCATAGTCAATGAAGCAGAAGTAGATGTTCTTCTGGAACTCCCTAGCTTTCTCCATGATCCAGCGTATGTTGGCAATTTGATCTTTAGTTCCTCTGCCTCTTCGAAATCCTGCCTGTACTTCTGGAAGTTTTCGGTCCACATATTTCTGGATCCTAGCTTGTAGGATTTTGAGCATAACTTTGCTAGCATGAGAAATGACTGCAATGGTGCAGTAGTTTGAACATTCTTTGGCATTGCCCTTCTTTGGGATTGGAATGTAAACTTGCCTTTTCCAATCCTGTGGCCATTGTTGAGTTTTCCAAATTTGCTGGCATATTGAGTGTAGCACTTTTACTGCATCGTCCTTTAAGATTTTGAATAGTTAAACTGGAATGCTGTCACCACCACTACCTTTATTGTTGCTCAGACTTCCTATGGCCCATTTGACTTCACATTCCAGGATGTCTGGCTACAGGTCAGTAACTACCCCATTGTCGTCATCAGGGATTTTAAGCATGCTCTTGTATAGTTCTTCTGTATAATTTTGCCACCTTTTTTAAATCTCTTCTACTTCTGTAAGGTCCCTAACATTTTGGTCCCTTATCATACCCATCTTTGCATGAAACGTTCTCTTCATATCTCCAATTTTCTTGAAAAGATCTGGTCCTCCCCATTCTATTGTTTTCTTCTATTTGTTTGCACTGTTCATTTAAGAAGGCATTGTTATCTCTTCTAGCTTTTCTCTGGAATTCTGCTTTCAATTGGGTGTATCTTTCTCTTTCTCCCTTGCCTTTCACTTCCCTTGTCTCCTTAGCTATTTGTAAAGCTTCCTCAGATAGCCATTTTGATTTCTTGCGTTTCTTTTTCTTTGGGATGGTTTTAGTTGCCACCTCTTGTACAATGTTGTGAACCTCCGTCCATAGTTCTTCAGGCACTCTGTCTATCAGATCTAATTCCTTAAATCTATTTGTCACCTCTACTGTATATTCATAGGGGATATGATTTAGTTCATACCTGAGTGGCCTAGTGCTTTTCCTTACTTTCTTCAATTTAAGCCTAAATTTTGCAACAGGAAGCTGATGATCTGAACCACAATCAGCTCCTGGTCTTGTTTTTATTGACTGTATAGCTTATCCATCTTTGGCTGCAGAGCACATAGTCAATCTGATTTCTGTGTTGACCGTCTGGTGATGTCCATGTGTAGAGTCGTCTCTTGGGTTGTTGGAAAAGTGTGTTTGCTATGACCATTGTATTCTCTTGAAAAAATTCTACCAGCCTGTGCCCTGCTTCATTTTGTACTCCGAGGCCAAACTTGCCTGTTATCCCAGTTATCTTTTGGCTTCCTACTTTAGCATTCCAATCCCCCATGATGATAAGCACACCATTTTTGGCCTTGCTTCTAGAAGGTGTTGTAGGGCTTCATAGAACTGGTCAACTTCATCCTCTTCAGCAACCCTAACCCTACCTTCACCTTCACCATCACCTTCACCTTCACCTTCACCTTCACCTTCACCTTCACCTATACCTATACCTATACCTATACCTATACCTATACCTATACCTATACCTATACCTATACCTATACGTATACGTATACGTATACGTATACGTATACGTATACGTATACGTATACGTATACGTATACGTATACGTATACATATACATATACATATACATATACATATACATATACATATACATATACATATACATATACATATACATATACATATACATATATATATATATATATATATATATATATATATATATATATATATATATATATGTTATATTTTTAATATTTGATGTTGGTCGATAAATATGATATGCAAACTCTCAGAAAATGATAACATAAGGAGCTAAATTGTCGCATAAGGTGAAAGCAATGTGATATGGGCCTAAATTTTACACCTATTTTCCCTATGTAATGTAAGCTGCAGCTTATTCAGTGAAAATTGTCTATAGGATATACTGGACACCACCATTCATGGGTCTTTGAAGATGCTTTGGTTCTTTGTAACTATTTGCCTATCTTTTCGTATCTAACTGATGATCACTGAAGAATGGACTCCATGTCCTTTTTGTTGCCTTTAAAACACTGAAAAGATAAGTGCACACCTCGGATTACTAGAGGTAAACAGATGGAGGACTATACCTTTATCAGCATTTGAATGCATGGCATATTGTTCAGGAGCATAGTGTTAGACGTTTGTAAGCCTTTGATGGAAGCTTAATAGTAGACAGCAGACACCACCATAGTTATATACTCTCATATTTTCTTATATTTTTTATCCCTTTCTGTTTAAGGGATTTAAAATGGTATGCTTTTATTTTTAAAAATCCAGTTTCTTGCTGCAATGAGCTTTGGAAAATCGGATTCCTCCCTCAAACAGCTTCTCCTGTCAGAGTACCTGAAGCAACTTTTCGTTTGGAATTAGTTCGTCTATTCCACTCGTCATCCTGTAGGTAAGATATCCCTTTAAATTAGGACAACTTGCTGGGGCCTTGAAAACCATGTGGGGTCCAAATCTCTTCAGAGAATCTACCTTGCTACCAAAGTGAACATTAGGTAAGAAAACTGACAATGGGAATGATGTTTGTTGTTCAGGGGAAGGTTGTTCAAAAGAGGGCAGAGTCCCCAAACGATGTGGCTGGTCACAAAAGTGATCAGTTGATCCTCCTTAAGAGCTGTTCATCGGAGATGAAGGCTTAGAGCTTGCAAATATGTCCCTTTCCAAGTGAATAGGTAGATTTAATTTCAACAAACAGATCAATTTGGTTAGGTTTAAAAATAAAATAAATGTTGTAAATGTGCTGTTAGTAGGGGGGCCAACTTCCAGGTGAGGTCCAAAGATCACCCAGAGTGGCATCTGTCCTCCAGTGTACAAAGATCATTTCCACAGGTCAACTCTCTAGTGTACAATGTTTGCCCTTCCTGGGCTCCACACTGAAATCTTCAGGGATTTTTCAGTTCAGAGCTGACAATCCTGTTGCGGTAATGTTCCAAAGGAACTTGATCACCTAAAGCCTCAGATATTTAATCAGATATTTCACAAGAATTTGAACGGAAATGGTGTTTGTAAACCACTTTGAGACTCCTTTAGGTAGTAAACAACAGGGTACAAAAATCTGTTCTTCTTCTAAGGAGCAGCCATGAAAGAAGCATGTAGGCAAATAACATTCTATAAACATTGAAAAAATGGAGACAGAAGGAACAGGGTGGACACCTGTGTACTGTGACTACCCCATGTGTATTAGGGCAGAGGGGTATTTCAGTGTCTGTGGCCTAATTCACACAAGAAGGGAAATGACGCAGAACTGTGTGGAATTGCTTGCCATGTATTCTTCCCCTAAGAAGAATCTCCAGTCTGATTTTCCCTTCACGTATCTAAAGACATAGCTCTGGAAAGCTCATCTGTAACCACTATGCCACAATTCCCAAAGGTCAGTCCTCTCCCATACTCAATGAACATTCCACATCACAGGTTCTTGACATCCATATCTCCACATCCATGTCCTCATTTGCCACCATGCCACCACAACCTCCCACACAACAAACACATTCAACCGCATGCCCTTAAAGACGGGACAACTCCTCCCCTTCCTCTTCCCACTGCCATAGCATCCGTTGTATTCTTGGATACAGCGGGCTTTGCCCCTAGTTATTACTATATTTCTCCAAGAGAGAAGGTTCCTCACACAATTCTTCCACAGTTATCACTCAAACAAATGCACCTGGAGAGGGGTTTCTGTGCATCAGGTACCACTTTTGACTTCAGTATTACTGAGTTGCCCTTTCCCATTTCACACTGAAGACAGGGATTACGTGTGGAGACTGGAAATGCAATCACTGTCATCCAATTCCATCGCAGCTCTTAAAATTGCTACTATAAGAGATTGCAATGCTTACTGTTTGCTTCTCTTTCCTTTTTCAAGGGTTGTGCAACATGGTCATGAAAAATGTTCAACAACACTGCTGTGTCTGATTTTCTGCTCCTGGAATTCTCAGAGGTTTGGGAACTGAAGTTTCTCCACATCAGTGCATTTCTGATGTTGTACCTGGCAACTATCACAGGGAACGTCCTTATCGTTTCTTCAGTCATCTTAGACCATCACCTGCACACACCCATGTACTTCTTTCTGTTGAACTTGGCTGTGCAGGACCTTGGCCAAGTGTCAGTCATTGCCCCCAAATCCATGATCAATTCCCTCCTGAATACCAGGCACATTTCTTATTCTGGGTGTGTTGCTCAAGTCTTCTGGTTTACCTTTTTTATAACATGTGATTTCTGCATTCTGACAGTCATGGCATATGACCGGTATGTGGCCATTTGCAATCCTTTACACTATGAAATGGTAATTAATAGGCAGGCCTGCACTGAAATTATTGCTGGTGTGTGGACTGTTGGTTTTCTCTATGCTGGGATACACACCATGGGGACTTTCACCAACCATTTCTGCTCTAACGTTGTCAATCAGTTTTTTTGTGAAATCCCACACATGATAAAGTTGTCTTGTTCTGACATAAACCCCCTTGAAATGAGTACCATTGGGACAGGACTTGTCCTTGGTATGAGCTGTTTTGTCTATATCGTTGTAACTTATGTGCACATTTTCACCACGGTGTTAAGATTGCCTTCTGCAAAGGGGAGGCAAAAAGCTTTCTCCACCTGCATCCCCCACCTCATTGTCTTCTCCACATTTATGTTTACTGGCAGTGTTGCCTACCTGAAGCCTGCCTCTAAGATTTCGTCTTGGTTAGATTTTATATCTACTCTGATCTATTCCCTGGTTCCACCTTTGTTGAACCCAGTGATTTATAGTATGAGAAACAAGGAGATCAAAAAAGCCATGTCAAAGGTTTTACGGTTGAGGTACTTTTCTAGAATGATATGATTATTAGATTGCATAGCCAGTGAATACCCAATGTAGAGTGCTAACTTTCTTCTTTATAGTTGAGGAGTCATAATCAGATCCTTTCTACATTAAGAGACATAGTTTGCTTTAGCTTTGCTTTGGATTCCCTTTGGATACAGCAAGTCAACTCTAGGCTTCCCACATTTGGATTCTCCCCTCCCCCCATTTCCCAGGCTAAAATTCACTATATATGCTTTCCGCATCTAAGTTGGAGGCAGTCACCTATCATGCTTTGCTCCCTTCGCCGTCTCTAAAAAGGCGTTTCTTTTTCTTTTTTTGCAAAATGGTATCTGCTTGCATGTAATTCCACCATTCTGTGCCCTTGATCACCTGCCCTCCTTCTCCCTTTCTACCCCAGTATGTGATTTTTAAAAGATCGGTTATTTCGTTACAATGCTACTGTAGCAAAGCCACTATTTTTTTTACAGCTGTAAACACTGTTGTAACGCAATCACACTTAAAGAAAATTACATTTTCTTGGTGTACAGGGGAGGTAGGAGGAAGGAGGATGGCAATGAGGAAGGGGATGTGCAAAAAGGGTGGTCATGGGGGGGGGGGAAAGCCCAAAGACAAGGCAGCTGCAAATTAGGCAGCTGCAAATTAGATTCCACCTTGAAAGATGGACTTGTTGTAACTGGAAAATTTCTTTCTGGGTTTAAGTTAGAGGACAATTTGGGTCTATGCCCAGAAAGATGGATATTTTTACAGGAATTGACAAAATAAGTCAACTCTTTAAAAAGGCAAATCTTAACAAAATTGCTAGTGCAGAAATGGTCTGGAAAATGCCTTCCTGTGGGGTAAGTGAGAGGGCAAGTTGGTTCTGTACCTGGAAAGGCAGATGTTATAAGGGAAACAGAAGTAAAGGGTGGTACTTTACGTTAGAACCCTGTAGTTAGTGCCTTTGGATACTGCAAGTCAACTCAAGTCTGAGGTGGATCCTACCATTCCATTGAGGAAGTCAGTTTCTTTAATGAAATACTTATACATCAACGTTTCTTTTTACTCAAGTTAGAAGCCTTCCTTGGAATTAAATGGGTATTCTGTTTGAGGAAGAGTCACTTATGTTGAAGGAAGAATTCTTAGAAGAGTAATTATAACTCCCTTTTCTCAAATTCCCTTTCTTTGCAGAAAAACAACCACCTTTTGGGACAGGCAGGGCTGAGAGAGTTCTGAAATAATTGTAACTAGCCCAAGGCTTCATGGGGAGAGTGGAGATTCTAAATAAAGAGTCTAAATAAATACTGTTGCAATTTCATGTTTGTAGTTTGTGTTCATCCCTAATTCCGAACCACTCACATATCCATCTCCATGCATTCCTGGAAGCTGATAACATGGGTGCTGACTAAATATGGCAGGGAAGGGCATATGGGGCTTGAGACAGCCACAGTGGGCTTCACCAGAAGCTCTGGGCCTCGGCAACAGCCCCACCTCAGGGTATCCTGTCCACAGCCCTGCACTGAGGCCACAGATCTTGCCCACACTTCTACATGGTCATATGTGAAAAGGCACAAGGAAACAACATGCATTCTTGACTAGATGTATGAGAGAAACAGGGGGCAGCACTCTAGATCTTACTACTGTGTACATGGCTTTACCCTAAATGTGATTTCATTGTGTAAATACATTTAGCATCTCCATCTAACAAAGGGCATATTTATCCCTCTAGGCATGAGCCTATGGGGATTCCTCACCAGCATAAGTTGGAGATGACAACAGTAAGCATATCAGACGCACTCCTGTTTTCATGCGCACCCAGTGATCCTGTCTTTCAATGGTCATATTTGAGTTTCTTTAGATAATCTGAAAAAGAAGTCTCAGTAGGAAAATAGTAAACCTTTTTCTGGGGGGGGGGCACTTCTTCAGTTGGTTGTGCTACACATACGAGAGCAAATTTCTTGGATTACTCTGCAGAACTTGGGAATATGTTTTTCCACAGTTTAGTCAGCTTCTTAATGGATAGTTTATAAAGAACAGGGGGAAATAGGCGACTTCAGAGAAGATCGAAGACACCTGCACCTGCAAATTGAAGTCCACATGAAGAAAAACAGTAAGTTATAGTTGGGTCTTCTCTACAGATCTCCTGAGCAGGTTCCCTGCCCACCCCCCCTTATTCTCTTTGTATTCTTACTTTGCCTTTCAGATTACTGTTTCTCAGTTTCTCTGTAATGCTATTAATTAAACTATACTGGCCTAAATCTAAGTCTTCCAGTGTCATGTCAATAAAAGCTTATAGATTAAAAAATGGAAATGGGGAATATTCAGGTAGATGTCTAGGAGTTCTTGCTCACAAGTTGGGAACCACATTCAAACTCAGAACAGTCTGCTGCCCTCATTTTCCATGCACACAATTTCTGCTCTGGATCACGTTCATGTCACACTTGCACAAGGAGTTTTATTGCTTGGAAACTCTGACCTGTGCTATCAGACAAAATGATATTCATGGTTTTTTACATAAGTGTCTGAAATTTAGAATAATTAGTTATGCATATAATCACTCCTATATTAAGAAATATAAGCAGTACATTCTATCAGTGTTTATTTGATTACATGAACATTGGACATTATGTTTGATCAGGCCAATGGCTCATCCAGTCCAACACTATGTCACACAGTATCCAAAATCTAGGTGCCATCAGGAGGTCTACCAGTGGGGCCAGAACTCTAGAAGCCATTCCAATTTTGCCCAAAAGCACCAAGAATATAGAGTATCACAGCCCCAGGAACTGTGTTCCAACTATACCTTGTGGATAATAGCTACTGGTGGACCTATACTCCATATGTTGATCCAGTCCCCTCTGGAAGCTGTCTATGCTTGTAATAGTGCCATCTGCCAGATGGCATTACTTATCTTGGAATACTGATTCCTAGAGATATTAAAAACATGGTGAGATTAAATTTAACAAGATGATTGCTGAGATATGCTTAGATTTGGACGATCTTAAAACTTTCTTTATGGGGTAAAGTAAATATAGAACAAAAGCTGATTTTTGTACCCCTCTTTTTACTCCATGAAGTCTTCTCGAGGGGGCTTACCATAGCCTACCCTTCCTCTCCCCACAACGGACTCCCTGTGAGGTAGTTGGGACTGAGAAATTTTTGAAAGAACTGTGATTAATCCAAGGTAACACTCCAGCTTCATATGGAGGAGTGAGGAATCAAAGCCAGTTCTCTAAATTAGAGTTTGTTCAAAGGAGAGCAGAGTCCCCAAACGATGCGGCTGGTCACAAAAGTGATCAGTTGATCTTCCTTCAGAGCTGTTCATTGGAGATGAAGTCTTAGAGCTTGCAGAATATGTCCCCTCCCAAATGAATAGGCAGATTTAATTTCAACAGACCAATTTAGTTAGGTTTTTTTTAAAAAATGTTTTATATGTGCTGCTAATAGGATGGCCAATTTCAAGGTGAGGTCCAAAGATCACCCAGAGTGGCATCAGTCCTCCAGTGTACAAAGATCATTTCCATAGGTCAACCCTCTGCTGTACAATGTTTGTGCTTCCTGGGCTTCACACTGAAATCTTCAGGGATTTATCTGTTCAGAGCTGACAACCCTGCTGCTGTAATGTCCCAAAGGAATTTGATCTCTTAAAGCCTCAAAGCATATTTTTATTTTTTTTAATCATATATTTCACAACAAAGAATGTATGTATGCTGCATTCAGACCAAACAGATGGCAAAACAGACAAAATTACTGCTATATTTCTCAAAGAGAGAAGGTTCCTCACACAATTCTACCACAATGATCACTCAAACAAATGCACCTGGAGAGGGGTTTCTGTGCTTCTGGTACCACTTTTGACTTCAGTGTTACTGAGTTACCCTTTCCCATTTCACACAGAAGACAGGAATTACGTGTGGAGACTGGAAATGCAATCATTGACAGCCAATTCCATCGCAGCTCTTAAAATTGCTACTATAAGACATTGCAATTCTTAATGTTTGCTTCTCTTTCCTTTTTCAAGGGTTGTGCAAGATGGTCCTGAAAAATGTTCAACAGCACTGCTGTGTCTGATTTTCTGCTCCTGGAATTCTCAGAGATCCGGGAACTGCAATTGTCCCACGTCAGTGCATTTCTGATGTTGTACCTGGCAACTATCACAGGGAACGCCCTTATCATTTCTTCAGTCGCCTTAGACCATCACCTGCACACCCCCATGTACTTCTTTCTGTTGAACTTGGCTGTGCAGGACCTTGGCCAAGTATCAGTCATTGCCCCCAAATCCATGATCAATTCCCTCCTGAATACCAGGCACATTTCTTACTCGGGCTGTGTTGCTCAAGTCTTCTGGTTTACCTTTTTTATAACATGTGACTTGTGCATTCTGACCGTTATGGCATATGACCGGTATGTGGCCATTTGCAATCCTTTACACTATGAAATGATAATTAGTAGGCAGGCCTGTGCTGAAATTATTGTTGGTGTGTGGACTGCTGGTTTTCTGTATGCAGGGATGCACACCATTGGGACTTTCACCAACCATTTCTGCTCAAATGTTGTCAATCAGTTTTTTTGTGAAGTCCCACAAGTGATAACGTTGTCTTGTTCTGACATAAACCCCCTTGAAATGAGTACCATTGGGACAGGAGTTGTCCTTGGACTGAGCTGTTTTGTCTATATCATTGTAACTTATGTGCACATTTTCACCACGGTGTTAAGATTGCCTTCTGCAAAGGGGAGGCAGAAGGCTTTCTCCACCTGCATCCCCCACCTCATTGTCTGCTCCACATTCATGTCTACTGCATGTGTGGCCTACCTGAAGCCTGCCTCTAAGACTTCATCTTGGTTAGATTTTATAGTTGCTGTGATGTATTCCCTGGTTGCACCTATGTTGAATCCAGTGATTTATAGTATGAGAAACAAGGAGATCAAAAAAGCCATGTCAAACATTTTCCAGTTGAGGTACTTTTCTAGAATGATATGATCATTAGATTGCATAGCCAGTGAATACCCATAGCCAGTTGGAGGCAGCCTCCTATCATGCTTTGCTCCCTTCCCCTTTTCCAAAAATGTGTTGTTGTTGTTTTGCAAAATGGTTCCTGCTTGCATGTAATTCTACCATTCTGTGCCCTTGATCACCTCCCCGCCTTCTCCCTTTCCACCCAAGTATGTGATTTTTAAAAAGTAGCTTTTTCATTACAACGCTGCTGTAGCAAAACCACAATTTTTTTACAGCTGTAAACACTGTTGTAACACAATCACACTTAAAGAAAATTAGATTTTCTTGGTGTACAGGGGAGGTAGGAGGATGGAGGATGGCAATGAGGAAGGGGATGTGCAAAAAATACTTAACATGGTGGTCATGGGGGGGGGACCCAAAGACAGGCAGCTGCAAATTAGGCAGCTGCAAATTAGATTCCACTTTGAAAGATGAACTTGTTGTAACTGGAAAATTTCTTCCTGGGGGTACGTGAGAGGACAATTTGGGTCTATGCCCCGAAAGGTGGATTTTAGTACAGGAATTGACAACTTAAGGCAACTCTTTAAAAAGGCATATCTAAACAAAATTACTAGTGCAGAAATGGTCTGGAAAATTCCTTGCTGTGGGTTAAGTGAGAGGGCAAGTTGGTTCTGCACCTGGAAGGGCAGATGTTAGACCGTTTATGCACTGGGAACTTCACTGCCCCAGCAACTGTGCAGGAGCACAAATCAGGGGCGGATGAGGCACACTGGGCCAAATGCTCCCCCATGTGGGTACAGGAAGAGGTGGGGCAACCTGCCACAACTAAAACTCCAGCCTGCAGCCCGGCATGAAACCTCCAGTGCATAAACGGTCTTATACAGGAAATAGAAGGAAAGGGTGGTAGAACCCTGTAGTTAGTGCAGAAAAAGTTTGAGGTGGATCCTGCCACTCCATTGAGGAAGTAAATTTCTTTAATGAAATACTTATACATCAACGTTTCTTTTTACTCAAGTTAGAAGCCTTCCTTGGAGACTGGAGAATCAAGCCCCATTCTCCAGATTACACTCCACTGCTCTTCAGCATTACACTACACTGGTTCTCTTTCAGCTGTAGGAAGGCTATCTGGAGGAAACAAAAGCAAAAGCAAAAGGAATGATGAAGGTTTTAAATTACTGTTGAGATCTCCTTGATGAGTTTTAATGCTTAGGGAGTGGCTATGTCCAAATTCCCATCAGTACTTGCAGGAAGTATGACAGCACCCTTCCTAGCTGAGCGGATAAGGCATCTGTATGGGCTGGATCCAGCCAGGCTTTTCACTCCATGTCGCCCAATTCTCCCTCTTTCTCTGTCTCCCTTCCAAAGTATTGTTTGTCCTGGCAGGTCACATGTTCTCAGCATACTGTTTTTGGTAGTCAAAAGGAATCACATATTCCATTTTAGGTTCTGGAAGTGAGAAATAGAAGATACCGCTCTGTATTGGATGATAACATTGGGATATAGAGTCACTTTCACTGAGAAGTGATAGCAGATCTGCTTCCCTACGTGAATGTTTCTTCTTTGCATCCTTTTGTGTTGTATACGTACTTTGAAAATAAACAAAATATTACAAAATGGCTTCAGTTTCATGTGCTCTTCCAAAGGGAACCAAGCTGGATAATAGAGACAGGGTTTAACGAGGATATTGAAATTTAATGTTTGCTGAACATCAGCTAGATCTAGTGCTTTTGTCAGTTAAAGGGCTGAACTTACTGGTGAAAAGGGAGGAAGGTGTCCGAAAGGTTATACTGTGGAACATGTGAGCTCTGTGTCCAGAACCTATGTGGGGAAGAGATTGTTGTACATGAACTGTGAGGCATTGAGCCTGGGATCTTTTTAAGGTTGAGGACCACCTCCGGGGGTGGCGAAGAGCCGGCGGCCCGGGCACCGCACATGCGCATTGCGCCCCTGGTGGTGAAAACGTGCATGCGCTGAGCTGCCGCGCATGCGCGTTTTCACTACCAGAGGGCACTAACGTGCATGCGTGGGAGCTCCGCGCATGTGCGTTGGTGCCCGCCGGCATGCCGGCGGCCGCCCCTACCTCTTCCCCCCCTCATAGCAGAAAACTAGCCAGGCCGCGAGTGAAGTGGCTGCTTTGGCGGCCGCTTCTCTCGCGGCCTGGTGAGCTTTTCTCTGCGGGGGGGGGGGGGAAGGAGAGGCAGGCATGGCGGCCCATCACCAAGGCCTTTGTGGCCCGGTAGCAGGCCACAGACCAGGGGTTAACAACCCCTGTTTGAAAGAACTGGGTGAATTGGAGTGAAATAGCTGCTGCATCCAACCGTAGAAGTTTAAGAGTTCTAATCAAACCTGAAGAATTCCTGACAGTAAAGAATGGCTCTGCTTCAGTTGAATGATGAGCAGTAAAGTTGCTAATGATCACTGGCATGTACAGGGGGCAGCTCTGACAACATCAGTATTATTAAAGTGGGCAACTGTGTAACACTCTCCCTGGAATATTTCTCCAAGATCCACACTGAATTCCAAAGAAAGTTATGTACATTCTAGAAGGATGACATACAGAGAAGGATAGAATGATGAGTATGTCGAATTCCATAAAATTGTGGAGTTTGTCCAAATCTGCTGGGATCATATTATAACATTTCATTTTGGGCAATGCAGACCTGTGTTTCAGCTTGATGAACAAAATCATTGGGGTCGATGATCACACTTCTCCTCTGCAAAGGCAGGAGCCAAGTCCTGGTGACAATGAGGCTGACCTTCTAGGTCTGCCATGGCCACCCTTGCCCACAACAGTTAAGGTCCCACTTCATCCTTAATAGCTGTATTAAAGCATCAACTGGAGCTGGAAGACTCCCTGGAAGTCTCCCTGGAAGTATGGTATTTGATGTACCGTACTGGAGTCCCAGTGACTTATTGCATGCTTTGTATTTTACACTGAGCAAGTGAAAATAAAAGAGATTCTGAGGAATAGATGAGTCTGGGAGGGGGGGGGGAACAGAAGATTGAGAAAGACTAATGTCTTTTGAATATTCCGTCATTCTTACGAAGCCAGTTTTTGGCTAATCAAAAGTAAAGCTCAGACTGATATCTTGTCTACTATTTCTGTTCAAAAAAGTTATTTTGGTCTCCTGGGAGCTAATCTCCAGAAACAGAATTATGCATATTAATACATTTCCATCCCTTGGCAACAACATCTCACTGCTAGCACAGAAAGACCTTTTCTTCAAGGGTGTGAGACAGAAAGATCTACATAAAATGCCATTGATTGAATACACATGTACATCTGGGTGGTGGCTGAAGAAGAAAATACACCAGGAAACTCAAACATCTATAAAGAAATAGAGTAAGTCCTTTATACACCTGGAAGCTTAGCAATAACCAGATATGAAGAAAAACCGATATGACAGTGCTGAGATGCATATTCAGGTTTGGATACAGGTAGGTTTTTTGATCATTCTCCCCTAAGCATTTTCTTTACTACAAATCTACAAATCCCACATAACTGTTTCCTGTGCAGGTCCCATGATCCCCAGGTGTAAACTTTTTTGGTGGGCAAGGGGGATGCACTTCTCTCCTGTTCACAGCCGAAAAATTGGTTGATCAAACTCCCATAAAAGGGGGGGGGGGAAATAACTTTGTGTCTATATATTTTATTTATGTAGATAATCATCTTTCAATCCATCACCCAGTTTATGAGGTTCATATCTGTACAATCAATATCACTTCTCAATATAACACGTAATTTCACTGACACTATTTAATGAGACTAATAACATTGACAAACCTGTATATTGGATATGAGGAAATAAAAATAGCATGACAATGTGAAAAGCTCCGAAATTCTTCTCATATAGAAGAGAAGCGAAATGTAAATCAGGCTTTGTTCGTTTCAGCAAACCTGAGAAATCTGAGTCACATCTATAACTGTAGGCCTATTTAACAGAATTGTACCAAGTCATTCTGATGAGAGCACCCTTAAGATTGACAGATGATTCCTTATCTGGCCACTACTAGGTTCACATTTATTTTCATATGTGTCGTTTGTTGTCAATGAGTTAGGTCCAAACAGGTTTCATATGTTGAGTCTCACTCAGTTTTCTTCATATATCCCTCATAGCTTTTGTCCATGACGATCTCAACATTCAAAGATTAGTCTGTCTTGTCACACAAACTGGGCCCTTATTTCTTTTTTCACAAGTTATCTTTAAATATGTCAGTCTGCATACTGTAAGGAAAGTGAATGATTGTTAATGAAAAGATCAATGGAAATATTGTACACACAGGGGAACCAATTTGATGGGATTTCTGGGATTCCTTCTCTTTTGTCTACTTAGATCTTAACATTACACCCATGCAATGGGCAACTTTAGAAGCAGGCCAGAGATAAGTGGAGAAGAAAGCTGATGGAAATGTACGGTAAATGCATCCATTTTGCTTCTCAATATTTTAATCAGTTCAGCATTTTTTAAATATGAATGGAAGCTAACTGGTCCAGCTAAGCTGGATCCAGCTCTACATATTTTGAAGATCTGAAATTGCTCCCTCTACCAAACATACAGGAACTGAGAAATGAAGTGAATGCCAGGTTTGGGACTGTCCTGTGTAAAGTTATTCATGGCATATTAGAAGAAAAAGACTGACTCCTGTACCTTCCATCCCAAATTACTTATCCTTATTTAGAAGACCACTGACACTTCTCTCCACATGACATAGACTGTCATGTGTGAGTTCCATCTAAGCAAGCCCCATGAGCCACCGCATAGCCTTTAATCGGGTCAAAAGTGATCCTTTCTCACGTTTGCACAAACAAAAATGACTGGATCGAACCCAAATTACACAGGGATGGCTCATTGCCGCAGTCTAGTCATTCAATTTAGTTCAAAATGAAAGTCTTAAAATGAGTAGAGGTAAAAGAAAGATTGGTTTCTGCACACGGGGTACCTCAATGAGGAGTGCTGAATGAGAATTGTGCCCTGGATGGTCCAGGCTAGCTTGATCTCATCAGATCTCAAAATATAATCAGGGTTTGACCTAGTTAGTATTCGGATGAGAATATCACCAAGGAATTCAAGGGCTGTTATGCAGAAGAAGTCAATAGCAAACCACCTCCCCTGTTCTTCCCTTGATTTAAAATCCCTATGAGGTTGCTATGAGACTGCTGTGGTCACTTCACTGCAGTTTCCACCACCATGATGACCATCTTAGTCTTGGTATTATTTTAAGTGAGCAAAGCAGAAATATCTTCCATCCTCATCATCCAGTTTCAGAAATGCACCGTTATTCATTACTGAACGGGCTTGCACTTTTTACCGTTTGCATTCCATTTCTTTCTACAGGTAGAATGTGTTTTGTAGCGATTGCAAAATGCCTAGCAACACGTCAGGATTTGACTTTCTGCTCCTGGAATTCTCAGACGTTTGGGAACTACAGATTCTACATTTTCTTGTCTTTCTTGTGTTTTATGTGGCAACTCTTTCTGGAAATCTTCTTATCATCTTTGCAGTAGCCTTTAATCATCACCTGCACACCCCTATGTACTTCTTTCTCATGAACTTGGCCATGCAGGACCTTGGCCAGATCTCAGTCATTGTCCCCAAATCCATGATGAATTCCCTCATGAATACTAGACACATTTCTTACTCTGGATGTGTTGCTCAGGTCTTCTTGTTTGTTTTCTTTTTAGGTTCTGACATTTTCCTCCTCACAGTCATGGCGTACGATAGGTACATTGCCATTTGCAATCCGTTTCAGTATGAAATGATAATGAACATGAGAGATTGCATTAAAATGGTGGGCACCACATGGATCAGTGGTCTTCTCTACGGAGCACTGCACACCACTGGTACCTTTACGATTTCCTTCTGCTCTAACATTATTAATCAGTTTTTCTGTGAAATACCGCGATTACTTAATCTCGCTTGTTCTGATTCATTCCAGATTGAACTTGCGGCACTTGTACTAAGTGTTATCATGCTGTTTGGGTGCTTTATCTTCATTATTGTCACTTATATACACATCTTCCTTGTGGTACTTAGAATCCCATCTGTGCAGGGAAGGAAAAAAGCCTTCTCGACATGTCTACCCCACCTCACGGTGTTCTCCATATTAGTATTCACTGGATCCATTGCCTACCTCATGCCAACCTCAAAAATACCATCCCATCTTGATTTAGCATTATCTGTGATATATTCCATGATTTCACCTTTGCTGAATCCATTGATCTATAGCATGAGGAATCAAGAGATCAAAGTTGGAGTGAAAAAACTGTTAAGGATAAAGTAACCTTCTAGGTGAAAAATTAAATGGACTCCGAGGAATGGTAGAGGACAGGAAGGCCTGGAGGATAATTGTCCATGGGGTCGCGATGGGTCGGACACGACTTCGCACCTAACAACAACAACCATCTAGCACTACATGATGCATTCTACTCCTTTACTGTACATGTGAACTGAAGCTTATTGCAAACACAGGAATATTTGGAAAACTCTTGTGTCTTTAATCTGACAGTCATTAAGTGCAATTGCTCTTATGTAGTACATTCTAGGTTAACTACATTGGGAAACCTGCTTTTCTGCCACCACAGACATACTGTTTTATGCTATTTCAGTTGTGCAAGAAGTACAACTAATCTGTACATCTAATTTGCTTCTGTACCTTTAATTAGCTGCTATTCATAGAAATAAACAAAAAAGTACCACAATGGCTGAATCTGTTCTCTATAAAAAATATGAGAGAAACATTTGGATTAACGTGATTATATTGAAGAGCCTCTTGTGGTGCAGAGTGGTAAAGCAGCAGACATGCAGTCTGAAGCTCTGACCACGAGGCTGGGAGTTTGATCCCAGCAGCCGGCTCAAATTTGATTCAGCCTTCCATCCTTCCAAGGTTGGTAAAATGAGTACCCAGCTTGCTGGGGGGTAAACGGTAATGATTGGGGAAGGGAATGGCAAACCACCCCGTATTGAGTCTGCCATGAAAACACTAGAGGGTGTCACCCCAAGGGTCAGATATGACCCAATGCTTGCACAGGGGATACCTTTACCTTTACCTTTTAATTTTTTTGAAGGCATTATAATAAAAGATTGGTTGTGTAGGGTTTGTTTGACTACAGCCTGACAGGGATAGCCCAGGCAAGATTGAACTTGTTGAATCTCAGAAGCTAAGCAGGGTCAACACTAGGAGTGTGCACTTCAGACTGCTTTGGTTGAAAAATCTCTGAAGCAGGGTTGCCTTGGAGACAAATCAACTCAATCCTACAGGGAGACAGAGCCAAAGCAGCTGTTCAAAGTGTACTTCAGCATGCTTCTGCATGCTTCGGCATGCTTTTCTTGCTTCACCTACCTGGAGCAACATTCCTTTCATGAGGCCTGACCTGGAGGAGAGCAAGAGCCCCACTCTGGCCTGCTCCCTGCCCGGGCCGCCACCGCCACTCACTCCCTTCCCTCACCTGCAGCTGGTCCCCTGAACCCTGTCAGGAAGGAAGCTATCCCAGCTCTCCGACTGCCTGCTTGAAGGGTGATGCAATCAGCATCAGCCTCAATGGCTTCCATCTCCCCTGAGCACTGCAGAATGAGTGCACCATTGAGGGGAGCATCCTACCATCCTGCTGGGTGTCAAGGTGCATCACCCTGCTACCTGGGTGAGGCTGAGATGGGGCAAGTGCTGCACCAGCCCAAGAAGGCAGCTGTGCCAACTCCCAGAGACCAAGAGGGCAGGCTTTGAGGAGGGGGAGGAGGGCACTTAATTTCCTGGCTCCCCAAAGCAAGCTCCATGCCCACCATGGCAGCGTGGCTCTGGCCTGGTTGGAGTGGGCATGAGAGACTTTAATGGGTGAAGCACTCTGGCTACAGCCGAAGAGCTCAAGCCAAAGCTTTGGCTGAAGCAGCTGCTTCTGCTGAGCTTCTGCTGGTACGAGGCAGATTCTTCCGAACCTGAAATGGTCCAGATTTTCCTGTTAGTGCATGTCCCGAGTCAGCTCTGCTTAGTATTTGGATGGGATACATCTGAAGAACACTATGGTCATGATGCATAGGCAGACATTGGCTTGATGCTATCAAATTTTGTTCGGACTGTCAGGATAGCAGCTGTCTTCTCCCTTTCTCTATTTTCCTGCTCACCATCTCTCTGCTTCAGAAATCAAAATTAAAAAAATGGTTTCTTTGCCAAACTGACACACACTGGACCTATCAAAATGTCTGGATCAAATAACCAGTTTGAGCAGTGGAGGAAGCCCTAAAATAGATTTGGGTCCTTTTGGTAGGAAGGCAACTCTTTTCTGAAAGGCAATGAATAGCTAGCAGGGGTTCAGGAGCCCTTAAGAATTTCCTCATTCTCTCATTCTGTTTGAATTGGAATACGCAAGTAATCTGGTGAGGTCAGCCTTGAAGGGCAGTTGTTAACCTGCTTAACCTGTTTAACCTGTGACATACTCACTGCACTGTAAGGTGTGATTCTATTAAAGGTAAAGGTATCCCCTGTGCAAGCACCGGGTCATGTCTGACCCTTGGGGTCACGCCCTCCAGCGTTTTCTTGGCAGACTCAATACGGGGTGGTTTGCCAGTGCCTTCCCCAGTCATTACCCTTTACCCCCAAGTCAACCTTGAGCCGGCTGCTGGGATCGAACTCCCAGCCTCATGGTCAGAGCTTCAGACAGCATGTCGGCTGCCTTACCACTTTGCACCACGAAAGGCTCTAATGATTCCATTACACCAGTGTAAAGAGCGGCCGCAGCTAAACAAGGCTGCAGTTGATGAGGCTGGAGGGACGGGCCAGAAGGAAGCGACGGCCCAGGGAACACCGGTGTGCTAGTGAGCACATCAGCGACAGTGTGGAGGGTGGAGCCGGGTGCCTGTTTATAAGTGCCACAAGTTCTGTGTCACCCCCCTCGCCATTTTGGAAGAGCCGGAGAACACATACCCACCCTCCCACCCTGTAAAAAATGGTTCATTCTTTGTCACAGCTGTGGAACAGGGGCATGAGGTAGAATAGGTAGTCCAGGGATCAGTTTGCATACTGGGCCCTGAAGAGGGGGTCTCCATAAGAGATCGACTAACACCAAGCGCAGCCTTGCCCAGCTGGGAAGGCCAGGGGCTCGGAGCCAGGAGGTAGCCGGCTAGGGGGGGGGAGGCAGACCCAGGGCACCCCTTGAGCCCAGGTCAGAAGCTGGACAGTTGCCTGGGGATTATTCTACATCTCTTGCCTTGGTTTGTTAATAAAGCTGTGGCCTTGTTTATGCCAAAAGGTTGAGTCGTGTCTTCTTTGGCCCAATTTACCTACATGCCCGTCAATAGTGGATCCCCTCCTACACAGCTTTGTAACAAGGCTCTAACAACAACAGTGTGGCATGCTGATCTTCTAACAACACTGATATAGCTGTTCTCACCGAGCAGTAATCTCAGGGCTCTCCCAGCCCCACCTCCCTCCCTCACTGTTGTGGGGAGAGGAAAGGGAAGGCGATTGGAAGCCACTTTGAGACTCCTTTGGGTAGAGAAAAGCAGCATATAAGAACCAACTCTTCTTCTTCTAACAATTCAATGACTTGCTCCCCTAGATGTTTCTCATTGTATATGATTAGATCCTGCTGCACAAAACTGAAGGATGAATGCCTATATCTTATACTGAGCAACTGGAAATAAAGAGATTCTGAATAGATAAATTTGGGGGGGGGGACAAAAGATTGAGAAAGACTGATGTCTTGTGATTATTCCTTCATTCTCATGAAGCCAGTTTTTGGCTTGTTGTTGTTGTTGTTGTTGTTGTTGTTGTTGTTGTTGTTGTTGTTGTTAATTTGATTTATTTCCCATCACTCTCCGTAGGCTTGTGATGGGTTACAGTAGTCTTGTCCCCATTAAAATACCCATTAAAAGACTTTAAAACAATCCCAACATGGCAGAAGCTCTCATTATTCCCACCCCCTGCTATCAGAGCGGCAGGGAGGGTGGGGAGGAGATCTAATCAAAAGTAAAGCTCAGACTGATAACTTGTCTGCTATTTCTGTTCAGACAAGTTCTTTGGGTCCCCCTGAGATCTACTCTCCATTCTTATATTCCTATTAATAAATTTCCATCCCTTGGCAATAACCTCTGTCTGCTAGCCCAGAAAGACCTTTTCTTCAAGGGTGTGAGACAAAAAGATAGCCATAAAATGCTATTGACTGGAGTCATACACACGTCTGGGCAGTGGCTGAAGAAGAAAATACACCTGGACTTTCAAACATCTATAAAGAAATTAAGTTCTTTATATACCTGGAAGCTTCACAATCACGAGATATCAAGATAAACCTATGCGACAGTGCTGAGATGCATATTCAGGTTTGGATCCAGGTAGATTTTTTTTTATCATTCTCCCCTAACAACATTCTTTACTATAACTCTACAGATCCCACATATCTGTTTCCTGTGCAGGTTCCATGATCTCCAGGTGTATGCTTTTTGGTGAGCAAGAGGGATGTCCTTCTCCCCTTTTCACTGCAGAAAACCTGGTTGAATAAAAACCCAATGAAAGGAGGAAAATATGATCTAGGAAAAGTTTGAAAGGCAATAGATTAACATTTCTCTTTGTGACTATAGATTTTATGCATGAAGTAAACTTATTAATTACCTTTCAATCCATTATGTGTTACCACCTAGTTCATGGGGTTCATATCTCTACAATCAATATCACTTCTCAGTATAACACCTATCATATCACCAACACTATTTAATGACACTAATAACATTGACAAATCTGTATGTTGGTTATGAGGAAATAAAAATAGCATGACAATGTGAAAAGCTCAGAAATTCTTCCCAGATAGAAGAGAAACAAAATGTAAATCAGGCATTTCAGTTCTTTTGTGAATCACATCTATACCTGTAAGACTTTTTAATAGAATTGTAGCTAGTTCTTCTTATGAGAGCACCATTAAGATCGACAGATAGCTTTTGTCCATGATGATCTCATAATTCAAAGATTGGCCTCTCTTATCAGGCAAACGGGACCCTTTTTTCTTTTTTCACCAGTGGCTATTTTAATCTTTAAAAATGTCGGTCTGTGTACTGTAAAAGAAAGTGAATGATTGTTACTGGAAAGACCAATGGAAAAATTGGGACACCATTTTGATGGGTATTCTGGGATTCCTTCTCACTTTTGCACAAACAACAATAATGACTGGATCAAACCAAAATTACACAGGGATGGCTCATTGTCACAGTCTAGTCATTCAAATTAAATCAAAATAAAAGTCTTAAATGAGTAGAGGTAAAAGAAAGATTGGTTTCTGCACATGGGGTACCCGAATGTGGAGTACTGAGTGGGAATTGTGCCCTGGGTGGTCTAGGCTAGTTTGATCTCATCAGATCTCAAAAGATAATCATGGTTTGACCTAGTTAGTATTGGAATGAGAATATCACCAAGGAATTTGAGGGCTGTTATGGAGAAGAAGTCAATAGCAAACCACCTCCTTTCATCTCTTGATTTAAAATCCCTATAAGGTTTCTAGAAAATTGCTGTGACTTTACTGCATGTTCAACCACCGGAATGGCAATTTTGGTCTTGGTATTATTTAAATGAGAAAACTAGAAATATCTTTCATGCCCATCACCTACTTGTAGAAATGCAGCTTTATTCATTACGGAACTGGCTTGCACTTTTACAGTTTGCATTCCTTTTCTTTCTACAGGCAGAATATATTTTGTAGTGATTGCAAAATGTCCACCAACACTTCAAGATTTGATTTTCTGCTCCTAGAATTCTCACAGGTTTGGGAACTACAGATTCTCCACTTTCTTGTCTTCTTTGTGTTCTATGTGGCAACCATTATTGGAAATCTTCTTATCATCTTTGCAGTAGCCTTTAATCATCACCTGCACACCCCTATGTACTTCTTTCTCATGAACTTGGCCATGCAGGACCTTGGCCAGATCTCAGTCATTGTCCCCAAATCCATGATGAATTCCCTTATACATACTAGGCACATTTCTTACTCTGGGTGTGTCACTCAAGCTTTTCTGTTTGTTTTCTTTTTAGCATCAGATGTTTTCCTTCTCACAGTCATGGCATACGATAGATACGTTGCCATTTGCAATCCGTTTCAGTATGAAATGATAATGAACATGAGAGATTGCATCAAGATGGTGGGCACCACATGGGTCAGTGGCCTTCTCTACGGAGCATTGCACACCACTGGTACCTTCACGATTGCCTTCTGCTCTAACATCGTGAATCAGTTTTTCTGTGAAATACCAGAGTTACTTAAGCTCGCTTGCTCTGATTCATTCCAAATTGAGCTCGGGGTGCTTATATTAAGTTTTATCATGTTGTTTGGGTGCTTTATCTTCATTATTGTCACTTACATACACATCTTTTTTGTGGTGCTTAGAATCCCATCTGTGCAGGGAAGGAAAAAAGCCTTCTCGACATGTCTACCCCACCTCATGGTCTTCTCCACATTAGTATTCACTGGGTCCTTTGCCTACCTGATGCCAACCTCGAAGATCTCCTCCCATGTTCATTTAGCATTATCTGTGATTTATTCCATGATTTCACCCTTACTGAATCCATTGATCTATAGCATGAGAAATCAAGAGATCAAAGTTGGAGTGAAAAAACTATTAAAGATAAAGTATCCTTCTAGCAGTACATGATGCAATTTACATGCAAACTGAAAGCTGTATTTAGTTTCTCGCAAGCAAAGGGACTTTTGGAAACATTTGTGCCTTTAATGCAACAAATCATCATGAAATGCTCTTGGTTTTACTGAGTACAATCATGTTCCTCCAGATTAACTACATTGGCAAACCTGCTTTTTCCAAATCACATGCATGCTGATCTAAGCTATTTTAACTGTACATGAATTACATATAATATGTGCATCTAATTTGCTTCTGTACTTTTAATTTGCTGGTAAAGAGTCTAGCCACAAGTAAAATTGAATTAAAATAGATGCTTGCAAGAATAACCTATGTTTGTAACACAAAAGGGAAAAATATTTTGTGATACGGTGTACTGTCAATGAGAAACAACGTTTGAATTACTTTTATATATCGGTTGTAATGCTAACCTTATAGAACAGAGGGTTCATAGATTAGCTAATTTAGAAACAAGAGTGCCTCTTTCCTTAGTGATATAGTTCATTGAAACCATATGTTAGGTACATTATAAAAAAATGCATAGTAAAATTCCTCTAAAACACCTTTACTTAAGCTTAAGTTGTCTTTCCCGTGTGCCAAGCACATGAGCACAAATTTTGGCAACCTGCTTAATAATATGGCCCCTACTATTCCACAGGAGAAATTTAATTGTTCCTTTGTTTGACCTATTAGAGGAATCCTTGAGTAATGGGAGGATGAATTATTTCTTACAGAGTTGAAGGTAGTACATCTGTTTTATCTGGCCACAGTGCTGTATTAAAGGGGTAGTCAACATGTGGCCCTCCAGATGTTCATGGACTACAATTCCCATGAGCCCCTGCCAGCAAATGCTGGCAGGGGCTCATGGGAATTGTAGTCCATGGACATCTGGAGGACCACAGGTTGACTACCCCTGCTGTATTAAATACATTTGATTTGAACCATAGAATCATAGAATTGGAAGGGGCCATACAGGCCATCTAGTCCAACCCCCTGCTCTACGCAGGATCAGCCCAAAGCATCCTCATAGAATCATAGAATCACAGAATCATAGAGTTGGAATGGGCCATACAGGCCATCTAGTCCAACCCCCTGCTCTACGCAGGATCAGCCCTAAGCATCCTAAACCACATGCTAGATGTTTTGTCCTGCAAGGAAGATCTAAAGAGAGTGACCCCAAAAGCTGGAGAGATAGCACTTAGGGTTAGGAAAGATTAGCCTTATGGAAAACAGACTGTCCAGATGAAATGTAAGGAAAATAATTATATTATGTCTAAAAAGCGATGCTAGGAGGAATATGATATAATATCAATGGGAGATGAATGGTGAAATGTCAATAGGTCATGGGAGAGAAAATGTTGAAAGCCAGTAATAGAAGAAGTAATTATACATCTGTTCATGGTTGTAATTAGATATAGTCCATGCTCTTTGTTCTGATTTCTGTTCAAACTGTATTCATATCAGTAGTTTCCTTTGTTAAGTTGTGCATTCCTTCTAAACTGTAACACTATAAGTGTGCATCCTCACAAATTTGGGCCCAATAAATTGTGAAGTATCAAGAGACCTTGCTTCCTTATCCTAATTGGTAACTGGGTAAGGAAAACAGCACACAACACTGGGATGTTAGGAAATACGTAAAAAAAGAGAAAAGCACCACAGGCAAGGGACCACTAACAGATTTAAATCTGCAGAGCAAATAGCCTTGCAGAGGGCATAAAGAGACAGGCAGTCCCTCAGATATGTGGGGCTCAGACCACAGATGGCCTTAAAGGTCAATGCCAGCATCTTGAACTTGATAAGGAACTGAATCAACAACCAATGCAGCTGCATCAGCACTAGCTTGACATGGCCCTAGCAGCTGCATGCTGCACTAGCTTTAACTCCCAGTTCAAGGACAAGGGAAGGCCTGCATTGAGTAAGTTACAGAAGTCTAGCCTGGGCATGACCGTAACAGATCACTGTGGCTATGTGCTCTGGGGGCTGGTAGGGCACTAGTAGTGTGGCTTGGAATACATGGAAAAATGCCACCTGGGCTACTCTCATGATCTGCAACTCCATTGATAAGGAGTTGTCAAAGATCACCTCCAGATTCCTGTCTGTGGGTAACGCCCGCAAGCTGCACCTTGTCCAGGTAGGCAAGGCACGCTTCCTGCTCTGGCTCCTCCTCCCCAGCCATAGGACCTCTGTCTTGGAGGGGTTGTGTTTAAGGTGACTCTGCCTGAGCCATCCAGACACTGCTTCTAGACATCAGTCAAATGTTTCCGGGGGTGGGGTGAGTCCAGCCAGTCAATCAGAAGATAGAGCTCGGTATCATCTACATATTTTCGACAACCCAGCCCCAAACTCCAGACCAGCTATGCCAGAGGGTGCACATAGATGCTGAAAAGTATGGGACAGAGCCCATGGGATAATTAATATGGAGCAGTGAAAACATTAAGAAAATACGTAGGTACATTTGATTCTTAAATGCTGTAATTGCATTAAATGCCGTAATTGCATCTAGTACAGAATATGGCTGTTAGGGTCCTTACAGGAACAACTTGGAGGACCTATGTCCAGCCTGTGCAGAGGCAGCTGCATTGGTTTCTGATTGTAGCCCCAATAAGGTTCAAGGTTTTGGTGCTAACCTTGAATACCTGTTGTTGTTTCCTGCCGCTATGTGGGAGTGGTGGGCTGTCAATAAAATAATCAATCAATCAATCATGGCAGAAAGGTCACAGCGAAGCAATAAGACTTTATCCGCAAAGAAGCTTGCCAATGCCTTGCAGCTCAAATCCAATTGCTTATTATTTTGGTCCTCTTCCTCATGGGTGGTAAGAGTCCGAAGTACCCTAAACAATTGTGCCGGATGAGAGCTAACAGATGCTGTAGAGATGGCATAAAACTCTGTATCTGCATTTGCCCTGTACCTCTATTTACCCTACACATAATTACATTGTGTATACACATCTAGTATCTCCATCTAACACAAGCATATTAATCCTCCTAAGTATTAGGCTATGGGGATTCCACGTAAGTGGAAAGTGGCAATTGTAGGCATATCTGACATCAGATGCAGTCCAGTTCTCATGCACATCCAGTGATCCAGACTTTGCAAGTGACGTGATTGAGTTTCTTTAGAGAATCTGCAAAAGAAGCGGGGGCGGGGGGGGGGTTACTTTTTCAGTTTGTGCTATACTCAGGAGAGCAAATACTTGGGAGGATCCTGCTGCAGAGCGTGGAGATATCTATTCCCACCGTGCTGTTAGCATCATAAAGGCTAGTTTATAAAGAAACGGATGAAATGAGGAATCTTCAGAGTAGCATAAAGAACTCTGCACCTGAAAGCTGAAGACAATGTGAAGAAAAATGGTAAGTCATGTTTAGATCTGCTCTATAGATCTTCTGAGCAGGTTCCGTCTCCTCCCCCACCCCTTATTCTTTTGCTATTCTTACTTTGCCTCTCAACTATTGTTTCTCATCTTCCCTGTAATGGAATCAATGAAAAGGCACTTGCCCAAAATCTAATGTTTTCAGTTTTCTCATATTTGTGGCATGTCAAAAAAGGATCACAGATCACACTACCTTGGTGTATTGGTTAGGAGTGCGGACTTCTAATCTGGCGAACTGGATTTGATTCCGCACTCCCCTGCATGCAACCAGCTGGGCGACCTTGGACAAAATTCATAATAGAATGGTCTGTTTTAAGTGAACTGGACAGCTGTGTTTATCTACCTTATTCTATTTCTTATTGTTATCTTTAAGATGTGTTAATTCCTGGTTTTAATGGATGTTTCTGTATCATCTTATGCTGGTCTATGACCGTAATAAAACTAACTAAGCCCTGACAAAGCTGTTCTGACTGAGCAGCAATCTCAGAGCTCTCTCAGCCTCACCTTCCTCACAGGGTGTCCGTTGTGGGGAGAGGAAAGGGAAGGAGATTGTAAGCCGCTTTGAGCCTCCTTCAGTAAGGGAAAAGCATCATATAAGAACCTCTTCTTCTTCATGTTCTAGTTTTCTCATATTAGTGGCATGTCAAAAAAGGATCACAGATTTTTTAAAAAATGGAAATGGGGGATATTAGGGTAGATGACCAGGAAAAAGAAATAGAACTCACAGGTTGGGAATGAAAGTCCTAATTGTCTATTTGGTTTTCCTCAGTTCTCATGTACATGGTTTCTGCTCTGGATCATGATCATGTCACACATGCAGAAGGAGCTTTATCGCTTGGAAACTTTGCGTTGTGCTATTAGGCAAAATCATAATATTCATAACTTAATGCGTAACTGTATAGAAAGGAAAATTATTCTTTATGCAACATTGCTGGTATGGAGGCTGAACTTTTTAATATGATACCCCACTGATGTCCTTCCCCTGTACATTGTTTGCCTTCCCTGGACTCTACACCCAGAGTTGACAACACTGTTACTTTAATGCTCCAAAGGAACTTGATCTGCTCCAGTCTCAAAGCATACATTAAATCTTTTTAATGGCATCTTTCACAGCAATCAAATGATACTTTCAGACCCCCCAGAAGGGAAAGCAGGCGAAATACTTAAGTTAACTACTATATTTTCCAAAGAGAGAAGGTTCTTCACAAAATTCTTCTGCACTTATCACTCAAGCAAGTGCCCCGGGATAGGGGTTTCGGTGATACAGGTGTCACCTTTGACTTCAGTTTTGCTGAGCTTCCATTTCTTTTTTCACACTTAAAATGGGTCCGGAGACTGGAAAATGTGGTCACTGTCATCCAGTACAGTTGCAACTCTTAAAATGACTACTATATGAGATTGTAATTCTTACTGTTTGCTTGTCTTTCCTATTTCAAGGGTTACACAACACGGTAACGAAAAATGTTCAACGGAACTGCTGTGTCTCATTTCCTGCTCCTGCAATTCTCAGAGGTTCGGGAACTGCAGTTTCTCCACATCACTGTGTTTCTGATGCTGTACTTGGCAATTGTCACAGGGAACCTCCTTATCATCTCTTCGGTTGCCTTAGACCATCACCTGCACACCCCCATGTACTTCTTTCTGTTGAACTTGGCTGTGCAGGACTTTGGCCAAGTGTCTATCATCCTCCCCAAATCCATGATCAATTCTCTCCTGAATACAAGGTACATTTCATATGCTGGGTGTGTTGCTCAAGTCTTCTGTTTAATGTTCTTTTTAACATCTGATTTGTCCGTCCTGACAGTCATGGCGTATGACCGGTATGTGGCCATTTGCAATCCATTACAGTATGAAATGGTAATAAATCGGAAGGCCTGCATTGAAATCATGGCTGGTGTATGGATTGCTTGTTTTCTATATGCAGGGATGTATACCATTGGGACTTTCACCAACCATTTCTGCTCTAACATTGTCAATCAGTTTTTTTGTGAAATTACACAGCTAGAAATATTGTCTTGTTCTGATGTAAATATTATTGAAAAGGCTACTCTTGGAATTGGAGTTTTCCTTGGGCTGGGCTGTTTTGTCTATATCATTGTAACCTATCTGTACATTTTCACCGCAGTGCTAAGATTGCCTTCTGCAAAGGGGAGGCAGAAGGCTTTCTCCACCTGCATCCCCCACCTCATTGTCTGCTCCACATTTATGTTTACTGGATGCATTGCCCACCTGAAGACTACCTCTAGGAGTTTTTCTTGGTTAGATATGATATTTGCAATGCTCTATTCCCTGGTTCCACCTATGTTGAACCCAGTGATTTATAGTATGAGAAACAAGGAGATCCAAAAAGCCATGTCAAAGATTCTAAGCTTTAGGTATTTTTCTAGAAAGATATTATCATTAGATTGCATAGCCAGTCAATACCCATTCCAGAGTGCTAATATTATTCTTTATAGTGGAGGATTCATAATGATCTGAATCCTGCCACACCACTAAGGAAGTTAGTTATTTTTTACTGTAAGATTTATACTTCAACTTTCCTTTTCACTCAAGTTAGAAGCCTTCCTCTGACTTAAGTGGGTATCTCATTGGAGAAAGAGTAACTTACATTGGAAGAAGAATTCTAAGAAGTAGAGGATATAGTTATAACCGCATTTTCTCATGTTCCCTCTCTGTCCTCATGTTGGGTACCTTGTGGGGCAGGTGGGGTTGAGAGAATGCTGAGAACATTGTAACTCGCCCAAGGTCATTCAGCAGGCTTCATAGGGAGGAGTGGAGAATCAAACCCCATACTCCAGATGACATCCCATTGACCTTAGCTATGATACCACACACCACTCTTAACTCTGGTTAATATTACTCTGGTTCTTTAAGCTGGAGGAAGGCTATTTGGGGGAAGAGCCAAAAAGAAAAAAGAATAGTGAAGTTTTGAAATGACTGTTGATATCTACAAGATGAGTTGTAATTGTTTTTGATTCTGATAAGCGATAACAGGTTTCCCTATATGAATGCATCTTCTTGGCTTCCATTTGTGTTGCATATGTACTTTGAAAATAAACAAAATTTTACAAAATGGCTTAGGTTTCTTGTGCTCTTTCAAAGGGAACCAAGCTGGATAATAGTGTGAAGGCTTAACAAGGATATTGAAATATATGGTTTGCAGAACATCTGCTAAATCTAGTGCTTTTGTCAGTTAAAGGGCTGTACTTACTGGTGAAAAGGGAGGAGGGTGTCCGAAAGGTGTGGAACATGGGAGCTATGTGTCCAGAACCTATGTGGGGAAGAGACTGTTGTAAATGAACTGTGAGGCATTGAGCCTGGGATCTTTTAAATAACTGGGTGAGTTGGAGTGAAATAGCTGCTGCACCCAACAGTAGAAATAGACGTTTTAGAGTTCTAAACACACCTGAAGAATTCCTGACAGTAAAAATGTCTCTGCTTTAATTGCATGATGAGCTGTAAATTTGCTAATGATCACCAGGATATACAGGGGGCAGCTCTGACAACATCATTATCATTAGAGGGTGCAGCTTTATAACACTCTCCCTGCAATCTTTCTGTAAGATCCAACCAAAGTTAAAGAGATTCTGAGGATGAGATGAGTTTGGGGGGAAAAAACAAAAGATTGAGTAAGAGTAATGTCTTTTGAATATTCCGCCATTCTTACAAAGCCAGTCTTTGGCTAATCAAAAGTAAAGCTCAGACTCATACCTGTTGTTTCTGTTCAAAAACGTTCTTCTATACGGTCAACATCACTTCTCAATATAACACATATAATTTCACCGACACTATTTAATGAGACTCATAACATAGACAAGCCTGTATATTTGGTACGAGGAAATAAAAATAGTATGACAATGTGAAAAGCTCTGAAATTCTTCTCACATCGAAGAGAAGTAAAATTTAAATCAAGGCTTTTCAGTTCTTTTCAGGAAGTGCGAGAAATCTGAATCACATCTAAACCTGGACATTTAAATAGAATTGCAGCAAGTACTTCTTTTGAGAGCACCATTAAGATTGACAGCTCATTCATTATCTGGTTCACATTTATTTACATAGGTTCACATTGATTTTAATATATGTCATTTATTGTCATTGAGTTAGATCCAGACAGGTTTTGTAGCCTCAACCGAAGACCTGGCATCTGTTCTTTTCAAGAATCTCTCATAGCTTTTGTCCATGATGATATCATTCAAAGATTAGCCTTTCTTGTCATGCAAACTGGACCCTTCTTTCTTTTTTCACAAATTGCTATTTTTATCTTTAACAGTGTTAGTCTTAAGGGGATTAATATGCCTGTATTAGATGGAGATAGTAGATGTAATTATGTGTAGTATGAATACAGGTAAAGGGTAAATGTAGTACTGGTGAGGAATCCCCATAGCCTAATACTTAGGAGGATTAATATGCCTGTGTTAGATGGAAATACTAAATGTATACACACAATATAATTATGTGTAGGGTAAATACAGGGAAAATGCAGGTACTGAGTTTTATGCCATCTCTATAGCATCTCTACAGCATCTGCTAGCTCTCACCCAGCACAATTGGTTAGGGTACTTTGGACTCTTACCCCCCATGAGGAAGAGGACCATAATAATAATCAATTATTATTATATGAGCTGCAAGGCATTGGCAAGCTTCTTTGAGGTTAAAGTCTTATTGCTTCGCTGTGACCTTTCTGCCATGATTGATAGATTGATTGATTATTTTATTTACAGCCCACCACGCCCACATAGTCGCAGGAAAGAACAACAGCATCCCAAAACAAAATCCCCCTAGACAGTGAAACCAAGTAAACCTCAATAAAAAGCCACCCTTTATGGTGAAAAATACTTTTCCCCAACTCCATAAGCTCCATTGCGATGCCTCAGGGGGTGTATCAGGAGGGGTAGCCCAATGTCCTGTCTGGCTCAGGAGGGGCCTAGATCTTACTGCTCTAGCCTCAACCAAAGACCTGGCAGAAGAGCTCCATTTTACAAGTCAAGTTCCATCCGAGACCTCAGCTCTCTTGGGAGCTCATTCCACCAGCATGGCGCCATGACCAAGAAGGCGCTGGCCCTGGTCAAGGCCAGGTGCACTTCTCTCATGACAGGGACCTCCAGCAGATTAGCACTCATAGAGTGAAGCAACCTGTGGGGGGCATAAACAAGATGGGCAGTCCCATGGATATGAACAAGATGGGCAGTCCCCATCCACACTGTTAATGGCCTGAAAGGTTAGCACCAAAACCTTGAACCTGATCTGGGCTACAATCAGAAACCAATGCAGGGGGCTCTGTGCAGGCTGGATATAGGTCCTCTGAGATGTTTCTGTAAGGACCCTAGCCACCACGTTCTGTACCAGGTGAGAGACAACTGTAGGCCCACATAGAATGAGTTACAGAAGTCCAGTTTGGAGGTGACCCTTGCATGGATGACTGGAGCCAAGCAGTCTGAGGACAGATAGGATGCTAGTAGCATTGCTTGGTGCAGGTGGAAAATGCCATGCAGACCACTTTTGTGACCTGAGTCTCTTTTGAAAGCGAGGCATCCAGGATGACACCCAAATTTCTGACTGAGAATGAGATGTTAAGTTGCACCGCTGCCAGCATGGGGAGGCATGCTTCCTGATCTGTCACCTTCCTTCCCAGTCACAGGACCTCTATCTTAAAGGGGTTGAGCTTCAGGTGACTCTGCTCTAACTACCCAGCTATGGCTTCCAAAAATCTGGCAAATGTAACCAGGGGGAGTCCGGGCATCCATCTGTTGGGCGATAGAGTTGGATGTCATCTACATATTGGTGACAACCCAACCCATAACTCTGGATCAGCTGGGCCAGAGGGCACATAAAGACGTTGAACAGTGTGAGGAAGAGGATAGCTCCCTGTAGAACTCCATAAGGGAGTTGATAGGGACATGAAATCTTTCTCCCACCCCTGTGTCTGTTCCTGGAGGAAGGAGCACAGCCACAGTAAGATACTGTAAAAATGATTCAGGTATCACTTTGGATTTCAGTTTTGCTGAGCTGCCATTTCTTTTTTTACACTGAAGATGGGTCTGTAGACTGGAAATGTAGTCACTGTCATCCAATACAGTTTCACCTCTTAAAATTACAACCGTAGGAGATTGTGATTCTGTTTGCTTGACTTTCCTTTTTCGAGGGTTCTACAACTTGGTGACGAAAAATGTTGAACAGAACTGCCACATCTTATTTTCTGCTCCTGGAATTCTCAGAGGTACGGGAACTGCAGTTTCTCCACATCAGTGTGTTTCTGATGTTGTACTTGGCAACGATCAATGTACATTCTGTTGCATTGTCTGGCCTGCAGCTCATGCCTATCCTGATCCCTGAACCAGACACATGTCCATCTTTATCAATTCCTGGATGCTGGAGCACATGTCAGCAAAAAGGCATATGGGAAGGGGAGACAGCCACAGTGGGCCTCACCAGAATCCCTGGAACTCTGCAGCAGTCCCACCACACGCTCTCTTGACTACAGCTCTGCACTTTTATTGGGGTTTACCGGGTTTCTGGTCTAGGGGGATTTTATTTTTGGATGCTGTTGTTGTTTCCTGCCACAAGCCAGTAGTGGGCTATAAGTAAAATAATCAATCGTGGCAAAAATATAACGGTGAAGCAATAAGACTTCATCTGCAGATAAGCTTGCCAATGCCTTGCAATCCAATTAATTATTTTGCTCCTCTTCCTCATGGGTGGTAAGAGTCCGAAGTACCCTAACCCAGGGGTAGACAACCTGTGGTCCTCAAGATGTTCATGGATTACAATTCACATGAGAATTGTAGTCCATCTGAAGGACCACAGGTTGACTACCCCTGCCCTAACCAATTGTGCCGGGTGAGAGCTAGCAGTTGTTATAGAGATGGGATCAAACTTTGTACCTGCATTTGCCCTGTATTTACCCTACACATAATTACGTCAGGTGTACACATTTAGTAACTCCATCTAACACAGGCATATTAATCTTCCTAAGTATTAGACTATGGGGATTCCTTGAAAAGCCTAAGCTGGAAGTGGCAATTGTAGGCATATCTGACATCCGATGCACTCCAGTTCTCATACATATCCAGTGATCCTGACTTTGCAAATGACGTGTTTGAATTTCATTAGAGAATCTGCAAAAGAAGTAATATTAGAAGGACAGTAAACTTTTTGGGGGGTGGACGGCACTTTTCGGTTGTGTTGTGCAATACTCAGGAGAGCAAATACTTGCTGCAGAGCTTGGGGATATGTTTTTCCACAGTGCTGTCAGCATCTTAATGGCTAGTTTATAAACAAAAGGATGAAATGAGGAATGTTCAGAGTAGCACAAGGAACCCTGCACCTGAAAACTGAAGACAAGGTAAAGAAACATGGTAAGTGATGTTAAGGTCTACTCTACAGTTCTCCTGAGCAGGTTCTGCCTCCCCTCTTCTCCCTTATTCTTTTGGAAGTCCTCCTTTGCCTCTCAGACTATTGTTTCTCATCCTCTCTGTAATGGGATTCATGAAAAGGCACTTGCCAAAAATCTAATTTTTTCAGTATTCTCATATTCGTGGCATATCAAAGAAGATCACAGATTTTAAAAATGGAAATGGGGAATATTAGGGTAGATGTCCAGGAAACAGAACTCACAGGTTGAGAACTACTTTCAAAGTCATAATTGTTTGTTCGGTTTTCCTCAGTTCTGGTGAACTTGGCTTCTGCTCTGGATCACGATCATGTCACACATGCAGAAGAAGCTTTATCGCTTGGAAACTTTGACCTGTCCTATCAGGCAGAATCATAATATTCATAACTTGATGCATAACTGTCTGGAATTGAACATTATTTTGGTCTTTGTCTGGTTATTTGATTGACTTAACAAATCTCTGTAAATGCCATTGGGAGACAATATATTACTGAATAAAATGAGAGTCAAGTAGCACCTTTAAGACCATCAAAGATTTATTCACGGCTTGAGCTTTCGAGTGCAAGTACTCTTCATCAGAATTCATCTGACATCGTCTGACAAAGAGTCCTTGCACTCGAAAGCTCATGCCTTGAATAAATCTTTGTTGATCTTAAAGATGCCACTGGACTCTGATTTTATTGTGCTACTTCAGAACAACACGGCTACTCATTTGAATATATTACTGAGTCTATGTTGGATCAGCCCAACGGCCCATACAGTCCAACACTCCATTTAAAATTGCATCAACTGCTTCAGTGACTAAATCCAGCCACCTCATTCTCTGTCGTCCCCTTCTTCTTTTTCCCTCATTCGCTACCAGCATTAGGCTCTTATCCAGGGAGTCCTTTCTTATAATGATGTGGCCAAAGTATTTGACTTTCATTTTCAGTGCAGAGAGTTATATGCCTGTAATTCTTACTGTTTGCTTGCCTTTCCTTTTTAAAGCATACATCCCTCCCACAATTCTTCTGCAATTATCACTCAAACAAATGCACCAGGATACGGTTTCAGTGATTCAGGCGTCACTTTTGACTTCAGTTTTGCTTAGCTGCCATTTCACACTGAAGACGGGTCTGGAGACTAGAAATGTTTTCACTGTCATCCAATGCAGTTGCAACTCTTAAAATTGCTACTATAGCAGATTTTAATTCTTACAGTTTGCTTGTCTTTCCTATTTCAAGGCTTACACAACATGGTAATGAAAAATGCTCAACGGAACTGCTGTGTCTCATTTTCTGCTCCTGGAATTCTCAGAGGTTCGGGAACTACAGTTTCTCCACATCATAGTGTTTCTGATGTTGTACTTGGCAACGATCACAGGAAACCTCCTTATCATCTCTTCAGTCCTCTTAGACCATCACCTGCACACCCCCATGTACTTCTTTCTGATGAACTTGGCTGTGCAAGACATTGGCCAAGTGTCTATCACCCTCCCCAAATCCATGATTAATTCTCTCCTGAATACCAGATATATTTCATATTTTGGGTGTGTTGCTCAAGTCTTCTGTTTATTGTTCTTTCTAACATCGGATTTGTGCGTCCTGACAGTCATGGCGTATGACCGGTATGTGGCCATTTGCAATCCATTACAGTACGAGATGGTAATAAATCGGCAGGCCTGCACTGAAATCATGGCTGGTGTATGGACTGCTTGTTTTCTGTATGCAGGGATGCATACCATTGGGACTTTCACCAACCATTTCTGCTCTAACATTGTCAATCAATTTTTTTGTGAAATTCCACAGCTAATAAAATTGTCTTGTTCTGATTTAAATATTATTGAAATGGTTACTCTTGGAACTGGAGTTGTCCTTGGGCTGGGCTGTTTTGTCTATATCATTGTAACCTATCTGTACATTTTCACCACGGTGTTCAGATTGCCTTCTGCAAAGGGGAGGCTGAAGGCTTTCTCCACTTGCGTCCCCCACCTCATTGTCTGCTCCACATTTATGTTTACTGGATGCGTTGCCCACCTGAAGCCTACCTCTAAGAGTTTTTCTTGGTTAGATATGATATTTACAATGCTTTATTCCCTGGTTCCACCTATGTTGAACCCAGTGATTTATAGTATGAGAAACAAGGAGATCAAAAAAGCCATGTCAAAGATTCTAAGCTTTAGGTATTTTTCTAGAAAGATATGATCATTAGATTGCATAGCCAGTCAATACCCATTCCAGAGTGCTAATATTATTCTTTATAGTGGAGGATTCATAATGATCTGAATCCTGCCACACCACTAAGGAAGTTAGTTTTTTTTTACTGTAAGATTTATACTTCAACTTTCCTTTTCACTCAAGTTAGAAGCCTTCCTCTGACTTAAGTGGGTATCCCATTGGAGAAAGAGTAACTTACACTGCAGGAAAAATTCTAAGAAGTAGAGGAATAGTTATAACCGCCTTTTCTCATGTTCCCTTTCTCTCCTCACATTGGGTACCTTGTGGGGCAGGTGGGGTTGAGAGAATGCTGAGAAAATTTTAAATAGCCCAAGGCTATTCAGCAGGATTCATGGGGAGGAGTGGAGAATCAAAGCCCATTCCCCAGATTACATCCCACTGACCTTAGCTATGATACCACACACCACTTTTAACCTCTATACTACTCTGGTTCTCTTCTTTAAGCTGGAAGAAGGCTATTTGGAGGAAGAGCCTAAAAGAAAAAGAGTAGTGAAGTTCTAAAACGACTGTTCATATCTAAAAGATGAGTTGTAATTGTTTTTGATTCTTTTTACTTCATGCCACCCAATTCCCCTTCTTACTCTAACCCCCAACCCAATATATGGTTAGTCCAGGCAGGACACATGATCTCAGCATACTGTTTTTGGTGGTCAAAAGGAATCACGTTTTCCATTTTAGATTTTGGAAGAGATAAAGAGAAAAGCAGACACCACTCTGTATTGGACGATAATATTGGGATACAGTGTCGCTTTCTCTGATAAGCGATAAGAGAACGGTTTCCCTATATGAATGCTTCTTCTTGGCTTCCATTTGTGTTGTATACGTACTTTGAAAATAAACAAAATAATACAAAATGGCTTAAGTTTCTTGTGCTCTTCCAAAGAGAACTAAGCTGGATAACAGAGTGAGGATTTAACAAGCATATTGAAATTTAATGTTTGCAGAACATCAGCTCGATCTAGTGCTTTTGGCAGTTAAAGGGCTGTATCTGCTGGTGAAAAGGAAGGTGTCCAAAAGGTTATACTGTGGAAAATGGGAACTATGTGTCCAGAACCTATGTGGGGAAGAGACTGTTTTACATGAACAGGCATTAAGCCTTTCATGGCATTTTAGAGAACTGGGTGAATTGGAGTGAAATAGCTGCTGCACCCAACAGTAGAAGTTTGAGTTCTAACCGATCCTGAAGAATTCTTGACAGTAAAGAATGGCTCTGCTTCATTTACAGTAAGATCTAGGCCCCTCCTGAGCCAGCCAGGTCATTGGGCTACCCCTCCTGATACACCCACTGAGGGATTGCAATGGAACCTGTGGAGTTGGGGGAGGGTATTTTTCACCATCAAGGGTGGGTTTTTATTGGATTTTACTGGGTATCATGGTCTAGGGGGATTTAATTTTTGGATGCTCTTGTTGTTTCCTGCCACTATGTGGGAGTGGTGGGCTGTAAATAAAATAATCAATCAATCAATCAATCAATCAATCATGGCAGAAAGGTCACAGTGAAGTAATAAGACTTTATCCACAAAGAAGCTTGCCAATACCTTGCATCTCAAATCCAATTGCTTATTATTATGGTCCTCTTCCTCATGGGTGGTAAGAGTCCGAAGTACCCTAACCTAGGGGTAGTCAACCTGTGGTCCTCCAGAAGTCCATGGACTACAATTCCCATGAGTCCCTGCCAGCATTTGCTTGCAGAGGTTCATGGGAATTGTAATCCATGAACATCTGGAGGACCACAGGTTGACTACCCGTGCCCTAACCAATTGTGCCGGGTGAGAGCTAGCAGATGCTACAGAGATGGGATAAAACTCTGTACCTGCATTTGCCCTGTATTTACCCTACACATAATTACATTGTGTGTACACATCTAGTGTCTCCATCTAACACAGGCATATTAATCCCCCTAAGAATTAGGCTATGGGGATTCCTCACCAGCATAAGCTGGAAGTGGCAACTGTAGGCATATCTGACATCAGATGCCCTCCTTTTCTCATGCTCATCCAGTGATCCGGACTTTGCAAATTACGCGTTTGAGTTTCTTTAGAGAATCTGTGAAATAAGTAACATAAGGACAGTAAACTTTTTTGGGGGGGAGGGCACTTTTTCACTTTTGTTGTGCTGTAGTCAGGAGAGCAAATACTTGGAGGATTCTGCTGCAGAGCTTGGGGATATGTTTTTGACACAGTGCTGTCGGCATCTTAATGGCTAGTTTATAAAGAAAAGGATGGAATGAGGGGTCTTCAGAGAGGCACAAAGAACCCTGCACCGGAAAGCTAAAGACAAGGTGAAGAAACATGGTAAGTGATGTTAAGGTCTACTCTACAGTTCTCCTGAGCAGGTTCTGCCTCCCCTCTTCTCCCTTATTCTTTTTGGTTGTCTTACTTTGCCTCTCAGACTATTGATTCTCATCCTCTCTGCAATGGGATTCATGAAAAGGCACTTGCCAAAAATATAATTTTTTCAGTTTTCTCATATTTGTGGCATGTCAAAAAAGGATCACAGATTAAAAAAAATGTAAATGGGGAATATTAGGGTAGATGTCCAGGAAGGAGAACTCACAGGTTGGGAACTACTTTCAAAGTCATAATTGCTTGTTCGGTTTTCCTCAGTTCTGGTGACCTTGGCTTCTGCTCTGGATCATGTCAAACATGCAGAAGGAGCTTTATCACTTGGAAACTCTGACCTGTGCTATCAGGCAGAAACATAATATTCATGACTTGATGCATAACTGCCTGGAATTGAAAATTATTTTGGTCTTTGTCTGGTTATTTGATTGACTGAACAAATCTCTGTTGGGAGACAATATATTATTGAGTAAAATCAGTCCAGTAGCACCTTTAAGAACAACAAAGATTTATTCATGCTTCTACTGGAAGCACTCCTCATCAGTCTATGTTGGATCAGGCCAACGACCCATCCAGTCCAACACTCGCTGTCAGTATGTGTTCAAAACCCAAATTACTTCAGGAGGTCCACCTGCAGAAATAGAACCCCAGAAGCCCTTCCAATCTTGCCCCCAAGCAACAAGAATACAGAGTATCACAGCCCCAGAAATCATGGATAATAGCTAATGGTAGACCTATATTCCATATGATTCTCTTGTCCTCTCCTGAAACTGTCTTTCCTTGCAATAGTGGCCAGATGTAATTCTTGGGATAGTGATTCCTAGTGATATTAAGCATATGGTTATATTAAATGTTAACAAGATGATTGTTGATATATCTTTGGATTTGAACAGATGGGCAATCATAAGACTTTATTTATGGGATAAAGTAAATATAGAAAATGAGCTGATTCTATACCTCACATATTTACTACCCAAAGGTGTCTCAAAGTGGCTTATAACAGCCTACCCTTCCTGTCCCCACAATAGACACCCTGTGAGGCAGGTGAGGCTGAGAAAGCTCAGAGAGAATTGTGACTGACCCAAGATCACCCCGCTAGCTGCATATGAAGGAGTGAGGAATCAAACTCAGTTCTCCAGAGTAGAAGTCACCACTCTTAACCACTACACCATTGGCTCTCAAAATGAACATTGTACCATGGATTATAGATGCTGTGAATGCAATTCATGTTCATAGATGCTGTAAAAACAACTTATTTTGGAAATGTATGTACCTCTTTGGATTTCTTTCAAGAGGATGCAACCCACATTCAATGAAGACATTTCGTTTTCCTGATCTTTGTCTACCACAGTGATCAGTTCGTTCACCAAAGTGATGAGTTGATCCTTTTTAACAGTTGTTAATTGAAGATGCATTGAAGAATTTGAGCTTCCAGAATATGTCCCCTTCCAAATGAGAACAGGCATGTTTTGTTTGCATTGAACAGCCCTATATGTGTTGATTTGCAAATAAAATAAATGTTGTAAATGTGTTGTTAGTAGGGGAGCCAACTTCCAGGTGGGGTCCAAAGATCACCCAGAGTTACACCTGGCCTCCATAGTTTAAAGATCAGTTCCACAGAGAACATTACTGGTATGGAGGGTGAACTTTTTAATATGATACCCCACTGATGTCCTTCCTCTGTACAATGTTTGCCTTCCCTGGACTCTACCTCCAGAGTTGACAACACTGTTACTTTAATGCTCCAAAGGAACCTGATCTCCTCAAGTCTCAAAGCATACATTCCTCCCTCAATTCTTCTGCAATTATCACTCAAACCAGTGCACCAGGATACGGTTCAGGTGTCACTTCTGACTTCAGTTTTGCTGAGCTGCGATTTCACACTGAAGACGGGTCTGGAGACAGGAAATGTTTTCGCTGTCATCCAATGCAGTTGCAGCTCTTCAAATTACTACTATAGCAGATTGTAATTCTCACTGTTTGCTTGTCTTTCCTTTTTCAAGGCTTGCACAATGTGGTAATGAAAAATGCTCAACGGAACTGCTGTGTCTCATTTTCTGCTCCTGGAATTCTCAGAGGTTCGGGAACTGCAGTTTATCCATATCAGTGTGTTTCTGATGTTGTACCTGGCAACCATCACAGGGAACCTCCTCATCATCTCTTCAGTCGTCTTAGACCATCATCTACACACCCCCATGTACTTCTTTCTGTTGAACTTGGCTGCGCAGGACATTGGCCAAGTGTCTATCATCCTCCCCAAATCCATGATTAATTCTCTCCTGAATACCAGATATATTTCATATTTTGGGTGTGTTGCTCAAGTCTTCTGTTTTTTGTTCTTTATAACATGTGACTTGTGTGTCCTGACAGTCATGGCGTATGACCGGTATGTGGCCATTTGCAATCCTTTACAGTATGAGATGGTAATAAATCGGCAGGCCTGCACTGAAATCATGGCTGGTGTATGGATTTCTTGTTTTCTGTATTCAGGAATGCACACCATTGGGATTTTTGCCACCCATTTCTGCTCTAACATTGTCAATCAGTTTTTTTGTGAAATTCCACAGCTAACAAAATTGTCTTGTTCTGAGTTAAATATTATTGAAATGACTACTCTTTTAACTGGATTTGTCCTTGCAGTGGGCTGTTTTGTCTATATCATTGTAACCTATCTGTACATATTCACCACGGTGTTAAGATTGCCTTCTGCAAAGGGGAGGCAGAAGGCTTTCTCCACTTGCATCCCCCACCTCACTGTCTTCTCCATATTTATATTTACTGCATGTGTGGCCCACCTGAAGCCTACCTCTAAATGTTTTTCATGGTTAGATGTTATATTTACAATGCTCTATTCCCTGGTTCCACCTATTTTTAATCCAGTGATTTACAGCTTGAGAAACAAGGAGATCAAAAAAGCCATGTCAAAGATTTTAAGGTTTGGGTATTTTTCTAGAAAGATATGATCATTAGATTGCATAACCAGTCAATACCAATTCCAGAGTGCTAATTTTATTCCTTATAGTTGAGTATTCATAATGATTTGAATCCTGCCACACCACTCAGGAAGTTATTTTTTTTTTTACTGTAAGATTTATACTTCAACTTTCCTTTTGGTGTAGTGGTTAGGAGTGTGGACTTCTAATCTGGCATGCTGGGTTCGTTTCTGCGCTCCCCCCACATGCAACCAGCTGGGTGACCTTGGGCTCGCCACGGCACTGATAAAACTGTTCTGACCGAGCAGTGATATCAGCGCTCTCTCAGCCTCACCCACCCCACAGGGTGCCTGTTGTGGGGAGAGGAATGGGAAGGCGACTGTAAGCCGCTTTGAGCCTCCTTCGGGTAGGGAAAAGTGGCATATAAGAACCAACTCTTCTTCTTCTTCTTCTTTTCACTCAAGTTAGAAGCCTTCCTCTGACTTAAGTGGGTATCTCACTGGAGAAAGAGTAACTTACACTGGAGGAAAAATTCGAAGGAGTAGAGGAATAGTTATAACCGCATTTTGTCATGTTACCTTTCTCTCCTCATGATGAGTAACCTTTGGGGCAGGTGGGGGTTAAGAGAGTGCTGAGAAAATTTTAGGTAGCCCAAGGCCATTCAGCAGGCTTCATGGGGAGGAGTGGAGAATCAAACCCCATTCCTCAGATTACATCCCACTGACCTTAGCTATGATACCACATACTACTTTGAACCCCTATATTACTCCGGTTCTCTTCTTTTAGCTGGAGGAAGGCTATTTGTCCAGGCAGGACACATGATCTCAGCATACTGTTTTTGGTGGTCAAAAAATGGTCTTGTTCTGACTTTAATGTTATTGTTATGGCTACTCTTGGAGTTGGAGTTGTCCTTGGGCTGGGCTGTTTTGTCTATATCATTGTAACTTATGTGCACATTTTCACCACAGTGCTAAGATTGCCTTCTGCAAAGGGGAGGCTGAAGGCTTTCTCCACTTGCATCCCCCACCTCATTGTCTGCTCCACATTTATGTTTACTGGATGTGTTGCTCACCTGAAACCTGTCTGTAAGAGTTTTTCTTGGTTAGATTTGATATTTACAATGCTCTGTTCCCTGGCTCCACCTATGTTGAATCCAGTGATTTATAGTATGTGAAACAAGGAGATTAAAAAAAAAAACATGTCAAAGATTTTATGTTTTAGGTATTTTTCTTGAAAGATATGATCATTAGGTTGCATGGGAGGAGCTGCGGGCCCTGCAGGGCCTGCAAGTTGGAGCTCTTCCGCCAGGTCTATGGTTGAGGCTGGCATGCTAAGGAAGATCTGTATGACACCCCCTCAGGATAATAAGATCCTGTTATTATACAATTGGCAGCCTTGGGTTTGTTGCCCCTTTTTCTCTTTGTTTCTATTTTGTTCTTTGTCTGTGGTTTTAAGGGAATTTTACTGGGGACTTTTAGGCAGATACTTTGTAACCTGTAGCGAGCCACTGAGAGTGGTGGGTAAGAAATCTAAAAATAAATTTAAAAAATAAAAATAAATAAAATAGCCAGTGAGTACCCATTCCAGAGTGCTAATTTTATTCTTTATAGTTGAGGATTCATAAAAATGTGCAACCTGCCACACCGGTAAGGAAGTTAGTTATTTTACTGTAAGATTTATACTTCAACTTTCCTTTTCACTCAAGTTAGAAGCCTTCCTCTGACTTAGGTGTGTATCCCACTGGAGAAAGAGTAACTTACACTGGAGGAAAAATTCTAAGAAGTAGAGGAATAGTTATAACCACATTTTCTCAGGTTCCCTTTCTCTCCTCACGATGAGTAACTTGTGAGGCAGGTGGGGATTAAGAGAGTGCTGAGAACATTTTAAGTAGCCCAAGGCCATTCAGCAGGATTCATGGGGAGGAGTGGCGAATCAAAGCCCATTCCCCAGATTACATCCCACTGACCTTAGCTATGGTACCACACACCACTTTTAACCTCTATACTACTCTGGTTCTCTTCTTTAAGCTGGAAGAAGGCTATTTGGAGGAAGAGCCTAAAAGAAAAAGAGTAGTAAAGTTCTAAAATGACTGTTGATATCTACAAGATGAGTTGTAATTGTTTTTGATTCTTTTTACTTCATGCCCCCCAATTCCCCTTCTTACTCTATCCCCCACCCAAGATATTGTGTGTCCAGGCAGGACACATGATCTCAGCATACTGTTTTTGGTGGTCAAAAGGAATCACATTTTCTGTTTTAGATTTTGGAAGAGAGAAACAGAAAAGCAGACGAACCCCACTCTGTTTTTGATGATAACATGGGGATACAGGGTGACTTTCTATGATAAGTGATAACTGGTGGGTTTCCCTATATGAATGCTTCTTCTTGGCTTCCATTTGTGTTGTATATGAACTTTGAAAATAAACAAAATATTACAAAATGGCTTAAGTTTCTTGCGCTCTTCCTAAGGAAACCAAGCTGCATAATAGAGTGAGGGTATAACGAGGATATTGAAATTTAATGTTTGCAGAACATCTGCTAGATCTAATACTTTTGTCAGTTAAAGGGCTGGATTTTCTGGTGAAAAGGGAGGAAGGTGTCCAAAAGTTTATACTGTGGAACATGGGAGCTATGTGTCCAGAACCTATGTGGGGAAGAGACTGTTGTACATGAACTGTGAGGCATTGAGCCAGGGATCTTTTAAAGAAATGGGATAACTGCTGCACCCAACAGTAGAAGTTCAAGAGTTCTAATCAAACCTAAAGAATTCCTGACAGTAAAGAATGGCTCTGCTTTAATTGCAGTAAGATCTAGGCCCCTCCTGAGCCAGCCAGGTCATTGGGCGACCCCTCCTGATACACCCCTTAAGGCATTGCAATAGAGCTTGTGGAGTTGGGGGAGGATATTTTTCACCATCAAGGGTGGGTTTTTATTGGGGTTTACTGGGTTTCATGGTCTACAGGGATATTATTTTTGGACTAGAAATAAAGCCCGGTGTTTTGAGAATACAGCGGGCGCTAGAACGGCGAGCCATTGGTGGAGGCCCCCTCCCTACGACGGAGCTTTTTTGGCCTTCTCCCGGCCGCCGGAGCAGCCTCAACGCGAGGACGCTCCAGCAGCTGGGAGTAGTCGGAGCACCCCCCCCACAACAGAGCATCGGCAGCCTTCTCCTGCAGCCAGCAGAAGCACCAGCCATGCTCCTGGGTGGGCGGGGTGCTGCTCCACCTTCTCCCGGCCGCTGGAGCGCCCTCGCAGCGAGGCCGCTCCAGCGGCCGGGAGAAGGCAGAGCGGCCCCCTCAATGACGGAGAATTTGCGGCCTTCTCCCGGCCGCTGGAGCGGTTTAAAGATGCTGTTGTTGTTTCCTGCCCGGAGCCACTATGTGGGAGTGGTGGGCTATAAATAAAATAATCAATCAATCGTGGTCTCAGTGAAGCAATAAGATTTTATCCACAAAGAAGCTTGCCAATGCCTTGCAGCTCATATCCAATTCCTCATGGCTGGTAAGAGTTCGAAGTACCCTAACCCAGGGGTAATCAACCTGTGGTCCTTCAGATGTCCATGGGCTATAATTCCCATGAGTCTCTGTGGAGTTGAGGGAGGGTATTTTTCACCATCAAGGGTGGGTTTTTATTGGATTTTACTGAGTATCATGGCCCAGGGGGATTTAATTTTTGAATGCTGTTGTTGTTTCCTGCCACTATGTGGGAGTGGTGGGACATAAATAAAATAATCAATCAATCAATCAATCATGGCAGAAAGGTCACAGCGAAGCAATAAGCTTGCCAATGCCTTGCAGCTCAAATCCAATTGCTTATTATTTTGGTCCTCTTCCTCATGGGTGGTAAGAGTCCGAAGTACCCTAAACAATTGTGCCGGATGAGAGCTAACAGATGCTGTAGAGATGGCAAAAAACTCTGTATCTGCATTTGCCCTGTACCTCTATTTACCCTACACATAATTACATTGTGTGTACACATCTAGTGTCTCCATCTAACACAGGCATCTTAATCCCCCTAAGAATTAGGCTATGGGGATTCCTCACCAGCATAAGCTGGAAGTGGCAACTGTAGGCATATCTGACATCAGATGCCCTCCTTTTCTCATGCTCATCCAGTGATCCGGACTTTGCAAATTACGCGTTTGAGTTACTTTAGAGAATCTGTAAAAGAAGTAACATAAGGACAGTAAACTTTTTTGGGGGGAGGGCACTTTTTCACTTTTGTTGTGCTGTAGTCAGGAGAGCAAATACTTGGAGGATTCTGCTGCAGAGCTTGGGGATACGTTTTTGACACAATGCTGTCGGCATCTTAATGGCTGGTTTATAAAGAAAAGGATGGAATGAGGGGTCTTCAGAGAGGCACAAAGAACCCTGCACCGGAAAGCTAAAGACAAGGTGAAGAAACATGGTAAGTGATGTTAAGGTCTACTCTACAGTTCTCCTGAGCAGGTTCTGCCTCCCCTCTTCTCCCTTATTCTTTTTGGTTGTCTTACTTTGCCTCTCAGACTATTGATTCTCATCCTCTCTGCAATGGGATTCATGAAAAGGCACTTGAAATTTTTTAAATTTTTTTTCAATTTTCTCATATTTGTGGCATGTCAAAAAAGGACCACCCATTTAAAAAATGTAAATGTGGAATATTAGGGTAGATGTCCAGGTAGGAGAACTCACAGGTTGGGAACTACTTTCAAAGTCATAATTGTTTGTTCGGTTTTCCTCAGTTCTGGTGACCTTGGCTTCTTCTCTGGATCATGTCAAACATGCAGAAGGAGCTTTATCGCTTGGAAACTCTGACCTGGGCTGTCAGACAGAATCATAATATTCATGAATTGATGCATAACTGTCTGGAATTGAAAATTATTTTGGTCTTTGTCTGGTTATTTGATTGACTGAACAAATCTCTGTAAATACCATTGGGAGACAATATATTACTGAATAAAATGAGAATCCAATAGCAACTTTAAGACCATCAAAGATTTATTCAGGGCTTGAGCTTTTGAGTGCAAGCTCTCTTTGTCAGACTTCTTCTGACTTCATCTGACAAAGAGTCCTTACACTCGAAAGCTCACGTCAGTTCCACAGAGAACATTGCTGGTTTGGAGGGTGAAATTTTTAATATGATACCCCATTGATGTCTTTCCATGTACAATGTTTGCCTTCCCTGGACTTTACATACAGAGGTGACAACAGAGTTACTTTAATGGCCCAAAGGAACTTGATCTCCTCAAGTCTCAAAGCATACATTCCTCCCACAATTCTTCTACAATTATCACTCAAACAAGTGCTCCAGGATACGTTTTCAGTGATTCAGGTTTCACTTTTTCACACCATTACACACTGAAGACAGCTTTGGAGACTGCAAATGTGGCCACTGTCGTCCAATACAGTTACAGCTCTTAAAATTACTACTATAGCAGATTGTAATTTTTAATGTCAATAAATCAATAATTATTTACGGTCATTCAGACCAGAATTCAAATACATGCCATTAAAAACTAAGAGAATCTAAAAAGAGAAAAAAACAGTAATAGTATTATAATTTTTTTTAAAGATCTGGCGACATAAAAACTTTAAGATGTTTGATCGAATATTTAAGACATAGTTTAAGTTGCCAGTGACAATTGGCTCTGTGTACTTTTGAAATTGGATCAGAGAGATATTTTCTGATTTACATACATAGTACGCAATTTCATGGTGGCAATGCAAAATTTAGATGTGCCGAGAGTTATTTGCCTGTAATTCTTACTGTTTGCTTGCCTTTCCTTTTTCAAGGGTTATACAACGTGGTAATGAAAAATGCTCAACGGAACTGCTGTGTCTCATTTTCTGCTCCTGGAATTCTCAGAGGTTCGGGAACTACAGTTTCTCCACATCATTGTGTTTCTGATGTTGTACTTGGCAACGATCACAGGGAACCTCCTCATCATCTCTTCAGTCATCTTAGACCATCACCTGCACACCCCCATGTACTTCTTTCTGATGAACTTGGCTGTGCAGGACCTTGGACAAGTGTCTATCATCCTCCCCAAATCCATGATCAATTCTCTCCTGAATACCAGATACATTTCATTTACTGGGTGTGTTTCTCAAGTCTTCTGGTTTTTGTTCTTTATAACATCTGATTGGTGCATCTTAACAGTCATGGCATATGACCGGTATGTGGCCATTTGCAATCCTTTACAGTATGAGATGATAATTAATAGGCAGGCCTGCACTGAAATCATGGCTGGTGTGTGGTCTGCTAGTTTTCTGTATGCAGGTATGCACACCATTGGGATTTTCACCAACCATTTCTGCTCTAACATTGTCAATCAGTTTTTTTGTGAAATTCCAAAGCTAACAAAATTGTCTTGTTCTGAGTTAAATATTATTGAAATGGCTACTCTTTTAACTGGATTTGTCCTTGCACTGGGCTGTTTTGTCTATATCATTGTAACCTATCTATACATTTTCACCACGGTGTTAAGATTGCCTTCTGCAAAGGGGAGGCAGAAGGCTTTCTCCACTTGCATCCCCCACCTCACTGTCTGCTCCACATTTGTATTTACTATATTTATTGCCCACCTGAAGCCTACCTCTAAGAGTTTTTCTTGGTTAGATATTATATTTACAATGCTCTATTCCCTGGCTCCACCTATTTTGAATCCAGTGATTTACAGCATGAGAAACAAGGAGATCAAAAAAGCCATGTCAAAGATTTTAAGGTTTAGGTATTTTTCTTGAAAGATATGATCATTCTTAGGAAGGTGATATAAAGAGATAAGTTACAGATACATTGACCAAGTTCCTATCAAATAGGATTTGAGATAGTATTTGGCCCAGTTTTGCAGAAGCCAAGACTGTTTTTTCTTCAGCAGGATTTGTTCCTCTATTGCCTATATAATGATACTCTAAGGCCCATTCTGCACACATTAGCTAATGCACTTTCAATGCACTCTAGAAGTAGATTTTCCTGTTCTGCACAGGAAAATCCAGCTATAACAGTACACTGAAAGTGCACTATCCCATGCGGAGTGAGCCCCTGTTTCTTCTCAATAGAGACCAAAAGCAGCTTACTTCATTCTTATCCCCTGAATTTATCCTCACAACGTAACGGTGGTGAGCCTGAGAGAGGGAGGCGAGCCTGAGAGAGGGAATAGCCAGCTCAAGGTGAGCCAGAGAGCCCCATTATGCACAGATTGGAAGGTCTGCATTCGGGGTGGAATGGCGGCGGCTAAAATCACCAATTATGCACATTGCAGGTGGCAACCAGGCACAGAGTCAAAGTATGCCACCGAAAAAGCCACGTTAGCGAGATGCAGAAGAATGCGGAGCTTCCAGGACCAGGGTGCAACTGGAAGCGGCTCCAGAGTAGCCACGTGCATAATCGGATACCCTGGGTTTTGCATTCCATCCCGTGCGTAAGCGGTTTGGTTTGCTTTGCTTCTTCCTACTCCGCGTTCTCCATGCTGCCGTTTCAGCCGACACACATAATAGGCCAGAGTGAGCCTGAGAGAGGTGAATAGCCAACCCAAGGCCACCCAGCAAGCTTCTATGGAAGAATGAAAATCTGAGCCTGAATCTCCCGAATCTTTCTATGACACTCAAACCATTGTTCCAGCTTGATGAGCTGTTAGGAAAGAGCCTACATTTTGGCTGGGTTGTCTTGTCTCAAAAAATAATATCCATCTCATTGTTTGGGGGGAGTGGTCTCCCTCAGTTCTATTGATGTTGTTAGTTATTCTTTTGTTACCTTTATGGGATTTTATGTGATTGGCATGTAATTTATATACCATTGATAGACATGCACAATTGCCACATAACTGACACACAAATAAAATTGAAAAACTAGGAGAAGTTTAAATAGAAATGCAATTAAATAAAACAGAAACTGGTATAAAAGGTAAAAAAAATTATGGATTTGTTTTTCCTTCAGCAGAAAGTTGTATAAGTTGAGACAATCAGTTTTCTCAGGAAAAAAATGCATGTGGCCCATGTATAACAGGAGGATGAGGGAACATTTAGAACCATGACTGCCATGGGAAAAGAGTGTTGAATCTACATGTTTTTTCCGTACCATAAAGTCCTCCTTGAAGAGGCATTTGAATAACTTTGGAGTTGTTGATGGAGTTGTTGATGGAGAGGCTGCCAAGGAGTTGACCCTGCAGGGAGAACAGTCCCCACAGGCTTGGCTAAGGCACTACTGGGCAGCCCAATTTAAACCCACAGATCTATCCACAAGATCAGCTTCTTGAATATGCAGCCCACTTCAGTAAATGTAAGATACGAATCCTCAATCCTCATACAAGGAGAACAGGATTTTTCACTAATCTTTGAACAATAGAAGTAGAGGTAATGTTTTGTAACAATAATTTCCCTTCCAGGTTCTTAGACATTGCCCTCTGTTTCCCAGTGCCCAGTGTCTGGTCACAATGGGGACAGATTACTGCCTTGTGTGCCCCTGGAGGAATAGCCACTTGCCAACTGGCTGGCTTCCTCTGGTGCTGCTTTTCAAATAGAATGTCCGAGATGGTAGAGGTCTGTGCGGTACAGAGAACCACTACCAGAATCAAAACTTTTAAAATATTTATTTAAAAGATAATGTTCACAAGCATACTTGTAGCACAGCACCAGGTTGAACAAGGGGTTCCAAATAAATGTGTATAATGCAACCCCTTTGTTCCTCTCTCTATACATGCCCTATCAGATGGATCTCCTGCACTGGCTACACCACACACACCATAGAAGTAAATAAACAGATGTTAAAATATAGGACAATGCCTTTAGCATATGAAGTTCCAGATCTGTACAAAATCTCCATTACCATGAAGGCTTTTCCAGCTCTTTGGGTAAGCAAATGATCAATGGCAAACTCCTCCACTTAAATCTCAGCACCAAATCTCCTTCCTCCAAGCTGCCAGAAATGTGTCTCAGATTTGTCAGAGAAGCTTTCCCTGATGATCCTAGAAATTTTCTTCAAATGTTCATTCCCTGTTCAGAGGTGGAGAGAGCTTGACCCACTCATTATCTCGCCTGCTAGATCTATTGGCATTTGTATGAAAGGGGGCTGAAATATGTTTGGGAAGCAACTGAACTGACTTCTTCCTCCCTCCCTGTTCTATGGAGAAAGAGGGAGGGAGGGAGGAAGACCTTTTCCACATTGGAGGCTCTACGCTGGGCTGTAGGCTGGAGTTTGAGCTGGGATAATTTGCCCTGCCTCTTCCTGCTCTCAGAGCGGGGAGTCTTTGGCTCAGGTTTGTGCTCAGATTTGTGCTCCAGCATGGGAGCCATTTTAGTGAAGTTCCCAATGTGGAAACAGTTAGAGAGAGAGAGAGAAAGAGAAAGAGAGAGAGAGAGAGAGAGAGAAAGAAAGAAAGAAAGAAAGAAAGAAAGAAAGAAAGAAAGAAAGAAAGAAAGAAAGAAAGAAAGAAAGAAAGAAAGAAAGAGAGAGGGAATATTTAAAACTCACAGTGTAGGTCCAGTTCAAACTCCAAAGAAATAAAGCATTTCTTCACAAGCTATGATGTTTACATGTAACTGCCATGTTCAGTACATTTGTGAATGACAATTTGACATTGTGGTAGTGTGGTAGCTGTTATTGTTGATCCCTCCTGTTAGGATTCCAGGAGGCATCTGCCTGGTACGCATAGGAAATGAGATGCTGAAATAGCTAAGCTTTTATTTCATTCTTATAAAAGTTACAGGGCGTGTAGTCCTAGCCTCATGTCTACAGAATGATTAAGATATAATTCAGTGATTCTGCCAAATATTTAAATCTGCTACTGAGTCATTACAGTATGTGCACAGAAAAGAGAACACAGTTTCTTATACTACAGCAACTCTTATTTCTATAGTGGTTGAGAGTAAATGGAGAATAAGTCTTTTTTGTAATGAACTTCCAGTGGGAGAGCCATATCAATTGTAGCCTGATAAAATAGAACTCCAGTCACACCATAGAGATTAGCAGCATTTATTACAGTATCAGCATTCGCGAGACAGAGCTCACTTCTTTAGAAACAATGAGGGGAAATAAAGACTTATCCAATAAGGGAAAAGATTGAGGAGATTCCATCTTCTTTACTACCCAAGATTTAAAAAAAATAATGTAAAGGAGAAACATTCCCAGAAAACTATAAATATAAAAATCTACTCTCAGCTACCAGGTGGTAACAAGGCAAGTAATAGGGCACTGGGATACCAGTATGGTCTTTCAAGTGTTACAGTATAATGAACAGACTTCTACAGAGTCTTCACATTTCAGTGGTTATTTAATGTCCAGAATATTAAACAAATCCAAACACATTTCACTGTGTGTCTTTCTCAAGGGATGCCAATTCCAATGTTTTCAACAAGAACTTCAGTTTAGAGAAATAATCTCTTAACAGAGAGTAAGACTGTTATAACAACTGCTACTCCTAGCTGAAGGCATTCTAGTCCTATTGCTTGCCTTGTGTCTGGTTCTTTTTGATTGAAACTACCAGGTGGCGGCTTGAGATATCCTGGGATTATAATTATTATCCTGGTGACAGAGATCAGTTCCCCTGAAGAAAATGGTCATTTTGGACTATATTAAATCCGTGGGTTCAATAAGACATGGACACTCAACTCCAACAACCAACAACTTTACTGGAACAGGAAATATTGAACAACAATTGGAATGGTGGAATTTGTATATACTTTTGTGGCTCCCTCCAAGGCACTTGATTGGCCCTTAATGGAGGCCCGTGATTAGTCCATAAATCCATTCTGTGATTGGCTAAGAGTCCAGAGCCAATGAATCCCAGGACCCCAGACTTAGGTTCAAGATCAGGGTAGCTTATGCTGTCCCTTGAAACCCACATACACAATAGAATGCATGGCATTATACCCCACTGAAGTCCCTCCTCTTCCCAAAACCCCACTTTCCTCAGGTTCCCCTCAGACATTCCGGTATTTCCCAATTTGGAGCTAGCAGTCCAAGTTAGAACAACTTTGCTGGAGATGATTTGAGAAAATGTCCCAAATGGAAAAGTTTCACTAATGCAGTTTTGATCTCTTTGTTTCTCATGCTATAGATGAGTGGATTGAGCAATGGAGAGATTATAGTATATATCACAGCAAAAGCTATATCTAGATGAGAAAAAGTATTAGCGGGAGGTCTTGCATAGGCAAAGATCCCACTGAATACAAGCAGAGAAACCACAGTGAGGTGGGGAAGGCAAGTGGAGAGGGCTTTCTTCTTGCCCTGAACAGAAGGGATTCTGAGCACGGCAGCAAAAATCTTTATGTAAGTTACAAGGATGAATGAAAAGCATCCTAGCACAATGCTACAGTTAAGTACAAGAAGGCCAACTTCTACTAAGTACAAGTCAGAGCAGGCAAGCTTTAATAACTGTGGGACTTCACAGAAGAATTGATTGACTACATTGGAGCAGAAGGTAATAGCAAAGGTGCCTCCAGTGTGTAATGTAGCATTAAGAATACCACTAACCCATGCACTGATGGCCATCTGAATGCAGGCTCCTTTGTGCATAATTAACTCATATTGTAATGGATTGCAGATAGCGACATATCGATCATGGGCCATTATTGTGAGCAGGGCAAGGTCTGAGGTTGCGAAGGCGAAGAAAAAGAAAACCTGAGCCACACATCCAGAATAAGAGATTGACCTGGTGTTCATGAGGGAATTAAACACAGCTTTGGGCACCATGACCGAAATCGAACCAATATCCATAACACCCAAGTTCATTAAGAAAAAGTACATGGGGCTGTGCAGGTGATGATCAATAGTTACCAAAATGGCGATGAGAAGATTGTTGGTCACAGCTACCAAGTACAATCCTAGGAATGCAGAGAAGTATAAAATCTGTAGGTTCCGGACTTCTGTAAATTCCAGGAGCAGAAATGTGGATGTGCTGGTAATGTTAGACATTTTGTTCTCAATGCATTGATTCTTGTTATCTGTGGGACAAAGTACTTCCAAAATTAATTCAAGGTTGATCAGAATGGCCTATTCTGAGAATCTCGGTCCACCAAATAAATCTGTGCTGAATGACAAGATTGTATCTACCATCGTTATCTCAACCCCCACAGATCTATCTCCTTCAGTCTACACAGACCTAAGTGTATACATGACTGTATTTTGCCCGACAATATACTTTATTAGGTTGATCAGAAATTCATACATATAATACAAAGAGAACTACATACATTTAGTTTGCACTCATGTAGAATGTGCAGAGGCAGAAACAAGAAGTTCATTGCACATGGAGAGAAAGGTTTTTGTTTTTTTAAGTATGCCATCCCACCGCCATACTAAGTTTATTTTAATTCCTCCTTTCATTAAACAGAGAATGATTATTCAAGGTTTTTTCGGGACAGTTTACAACAATAAAACAAAGATAAAACATTGTTATGACAGTTAAAAGCCTGTACCCTGCTCCCTCCCCCACCCCCCACCCCCTTTTCTTTTTTCATCTGTCAGATAACCATATTGGATAGTATCCAGTACAGGGGAGCCAGGGAGATGGATAGGATTTCACGTCACTATGGCCTCAACCATAATTCCACAATAAAGTTTTATCAAAGCTTCTTTGGGATGCCAAATTATACAGTAATTACTGGATTGCCTCAACACAAAATTCCAAATGTCACAAGTACAAGGCACTGAATTGGATCCAGCCACTTTTTTTCACTTTGGCTCATTCAAATCCCCTTCTTACTTCAGCCCCCATCCTACATGGGATCTGTCCATGAAGATTCTGTGACTTTTAGCCCCTTTCTACGAGCAGAATAGCTGATTTGAAGAAGAAGAGTTGGTTATATGCTGCTTTTCTCTACTCGAAGGCATCTCAAAGCAGTTGACATTCACCTTTCCTCTCCCTAAAACACAGACACACTGTGAGGTAGGTGAGGCTGAGAGAGCCCTGATATTACTGCTCTTTCGGAACAGCTTTATCAGTGTTGTGGCAAGCCTGAGGTCACCCAGCTGGTTGCATGTGGGGGAATGCCGAATCAAACCCAGCTTGCCAGATTAGAAGTCCACACTCCTAACCATTACACCAAGCAGTCAAAGAACTAGAAGTAGAGGATAGTTGGTGGTGAATCCATAGGACAATTGGTGGTGAATCCATAGCAGAGAATTCAAGGGCCATGCAGAGCAGTTATCTACAGGGAGTCAGTCCAGCATACACACATGCACATTCAAGAAATCAGACAAACCATTCCCTCCCAATCACAAAGAGAACTTTCAGGTTAATCAATGTCATGACAAGCATTTATTAGCAGCTTATTGGGGCATGCTCCAGCAATGTCAGGAGACACACTAATCCAAAAGGATCAGCGAAAATGTTGAACAGCAAAAATAATAATTTGGCATGGGTTATATACTCACCGAAGCCAAATTGGTCCGGATTGGGTCCTTAGCGCACAACCCTACCGCTACCTCTTCATTCTTTAAATATGGTTGCTCATCTCCTTAGATGTATATTCCAGAACAGCCCTCCTTCTCCTCAACTGTACCAGCGAGATGAAGATGGATTCCAAGAAGAAGGCATGAAGTATTCTCTGCACGGTTGTGTTCTAGCTAAAACATTAAAGGTTTAAACCATTTGGCTGGAGGCTGGGAGGTAGAGCTTGTGGCTCTGACAGTTCAGAAAAAGTACCAAGCCAAGAGAGCTCTCATAGACGTTCAGAACCTAAGTGAAGAATCGCATGGTTCAACATGCATCTAATACATTGATTCCACAGCACTGGAAGTGATATCATTTAGAAAAGTAATTAAGAAGAAAAGAAACTAACAGCCTTTTTCTAGACAATGACACAATTGGGGGGGGGGGAGGAAAAACAAATCAAAACTTACTTTAATAATCAATTTTTCTTTTAAAGTTAAGAAACTGTTTGTCCAAAAATTGTTTCCAACCCATTTTTAAAAATCAGCCTTTTAAGAAACTTCTTGAGGAACTTGTCACAGTACATATGCCAGATGCTGACCTAAACCTGGCTTAGAAAGGCTTAATGCATAAAATGATTAATTTACAATCTGTTGTGTCTGCTTGGTAAATTGCTTCCCAAAGGCCCGCATACCTGACGGGAAATACGGATTCCCCCCTCCCTTCTGCTGTACCGTGATGTGATGAGTTGGATTTAAAAAAATATATATATTATTAACCTAAGAAAGTTTGAAAGCTATAGCATTGGACTAGGATATGAGAGGCCTGTGTTTGTGTTGGCAGAATTTAAATTTGCAGAGAAGGAGAGCTAATTTGTTGTACCCAACTCTTTACTATGCAAAGGAGTCTCAAAGACCTTTTCTGCACTGGCAGTGCTATACTGGGCTGCCGCCAGGTGTTTCAGCCAGGGCTGCTTGCTGCACTTCTTCATGGGTCCATATGGGGGAGCATTTTTCACACCAGATCCAGTTTGCCCTAGATTTGTGACTCCAGACAAGGCAGCCAGGGCAGTGAGCTTCCACTGCACGGCTCTGCCGCTGGGGGCATTCCTGGTTATATTTAAGAAGGTGAGATTGGATTAAAACCAGAACTAAAATGCTCCAGGTGGCTCCATGGCACTGCGCAGCCTGATACTTCCCTGCCAGATGGCACTGAGGCAACACAGACCCCAGTGGCATCTGCTGCAAAATCAGTACTATGGCCTCTAAGAACATGGGATCAACTATGGAGTGACACTGACACTCATGGTGCGTTTGTGAACGTGATGATGGGGGGCAGGATCAGTGATCTCTGGGCTTCCCCTTCCTCCTGTATGGTATTGTCATATTTTGGTAGGCTTGTCAGAACAACACCTGTTGTTTTTTTTTTACTTCATCTATTCTTCTGTTCAACATTGTCATGAGTCTTCCTCCAGATTCATGCTAATCGTCTCAGTTCCCATTTCTTCTCGTGGAGCTCCTCAGTATACAAAGGGGCCTGCTTGAGATGGGGGGGGGAGGGTGGAGAGGACATTGGGCTTCTATCTTGTCAATGGCAGCCAGCATTCTGTCATGCTGACCAGACCATTTAGAGAAGTGCTGGGAGGCAATGGGTCTCATGGGCAAGCAAAATCTGCTTGGTTCTCAACTGAGGACGGGTGGCAGGCTTAGCCAGGCTTTCAGGAAACAGAGGTCTGACAATGACATGGCCTTAGTCAAGACCACATCCATGTTAAACCCCATGCTGAAAATGAGGTCCAGGGTATGGCCTGCTTAATGGGTAGGGCCAACAACAAGTTTTGAGAGCCTTAGCATCTCCATGGCCACTAGGTCCAGCCCATTTCTAGTGGGTGCTAGCTCCATATGGACATTAGTCTTCCAGAATTAAGCATCTAGGGAACTGTGGTATCCAGGCCATCACCTCCTCTAGCAGAGCTGGCAGGGCGTCTGGAGGTGTATTGGGTGAGTGGCCACACTCTCAGTTGAGTCCCACCTGAGGCCTGCACATTCAATTCCTGGAGCCCTGAAGGAGAAGTCCTCTTGGATTAGGATTGCCACCCCTCCACCCCACCCCAAAGTCTGAGACTGATGGAGGACAGATAACATGTCAAGGGCAAATGTCTCACCCTCCTTGACCCAGGTCTCCATCGTGCATGCCAGGTCCACGTTGTTATTTGCAAAGTAGTCATGGGTCTTATTATTAATCAACTTGCCATTACTTAGCATCAGTGTTGAAGGCAGGTTGTTCACCTTTCCCTCCACCCTAGTGTCCCGAGATACGGGACAGAGATTGGAAGGGTTATGCATGGGCCTGGCCCTGCCTAACCTTTGATGCACAGCAAAAATGGAAATGCTGAAAAATTAGTGTTCTTTTGCTGTAGGCATTGGAGGCCAGAAGGGGGCTGAGCTGGCAGCAACATCATACATAAATGGGGATTAGGCCTGCTGCCATGCTACTGCCAGTCCAAACTTTCAGCCCCATGCATTGATCAATTGATCACTGACTGGATAACTGAAACTCCCATAAATGCAAATTTGCCAAAGAGAGAATGACTCTTTTACCAGTTGCATTTAATGTTAAAAAGGCAAAGGGAAAGGGGATTCTAGCATTCAATCAGTGAGAAGACTGGAGGATGGAAATATGAGGAATGGGTGTTGGGTGAAGACTGAGAGAGTTTAAATGGTAGGCATATTTATAAAAGGGAAATTTGGGGATTTTTATTTTATGTTTAGTTTTACTTGCTTGTTTGTTTTTCTATGACTGTAAACCACCTTGAACCTAGTGAAAAGGTGGGATATAAAGGTTTTAATAATTTAAAAAATATATAAATAATTCATGTTGTAATGTCATGGCTGCAGTTCATGCCCATCCCTAATTCTGAGCCACCCACACGTCCATCTCCATGAATTCCGGGAAGCATGGATGCTGGAGCACGTGCCAGTGAATATGGCAGGGAAAGGCAAATGGGGAGGGGAGTCAGCCAAGCTGGGCTTTACCAGAAGACCTGGACCCTGACAGTTGCCCCACCTCAGGGTATCATGACCCCAACACTATACTGAGATCACTAGATTTGCCCCCACTTCTACATGATCACAAGAGAATGGAAAACAACATGCATATGACTTGTATGCATGCAGTCATTGTGACTATATGTATGTGAGAGACAAGATGTAGCATCTTGGTTTTGTTCCCCTGTACATTTATTTATTTATTTATTTATTTATTTATTTATTTATTTATTTATTTATTTATTTATTTATTTATTTATTTATTTATTTATTTATTTATTTATCATACTTATATACCGCCTTCCCTGGAGGCTCAGGGCGGTTTACATCATAACAGAGAACAATACATAAAACAGTCTGATAACTAATAATTGTAACCAAATAACAGCACAATATAACTGTATAATAATATAGTAATACAAACAGGTCCAGGGCTTATTGATGGGGTTCTGAGGGGGGTGGCTTGTTGATGGAATTCTGAGGGGGGGTGGGGGGAGCAGTGGCCCTTTGGTCGCTGTTGATTACGTCTGGTCTCGGCCAAATGCCTGGTGGAGGAGCTCCTTTTTGCAGGCCCTGCGGAACTATTTAAGCTCTGTCAGGGTCCTTATCTCCTCTGGGAGCTCGTTCCACCAGGTAGGGGCCAGAACAGAGAATGTTGTGGCCCTGGTCGAGACCAGACGGACTTCTTTAGGCCCAGGGATCCTTAGCTGATTGGTGGCAGTAGAGCGCAGAGCTCTTTTGGGGGCATAGGCGGGGAGGCGGTCCCTCAGGTACACTGGGCCCTGACCACGTATGACCTTAAAGGTAATTACCAGAACCTTTAGTCTGATCCGGAATTCAACTGGTAACCATGCACTTACCCTACATGTAGTTACATTGCCTTTATGTAGTTACTATGAGTATCTCCATCCATCACAGGCATATTAATTCCCCTATCAGTGGACTATGGGAATTCCTCAACAACATACACTGGAAATAGCAATTGTAGGCATATCTGACATCAGGAGCACTCCTGTTCACATGCATACAGAGTGATCCAGACTTTGTAATTGACCTATCTGAGTTTTTGTTTTTAGATAATCAGAAAGAGAAGTTACACCAAAAGAAAAGTAAAGTTTTTTGGTGGGACACAGTCCTTCAGCTTTGTTGTGCTGTACATGTGAGAGCCAATCTCACAGAATACCCTGCAGGTCTTGGGAATACATTTTTTTCCACAGAGCTGTCAACAACTTAATGGTTAGTTTATAAAAAAAAGTGAAATAGTGGATTTCAGAGAAGCACAAAGAATCCTACACACGAAGATTCAAGACAAGATGAAGAAAAACTGTAAGTTTTGCTTAGGTCTATTCGACAACCCTCCTCGCTTTATTCTTTCTGTATTCACAGAGTGCTGTTTCTCAGTTCCAATCTTCCCTATAATGGAATTAATGAAAATAAACTGACATGAATCTAAACATTCCTGTTTTCTCATTTTAGTGGCATGTCAACAAAGGCTCACGTTTAAGCCCGCTTTCATTTTTAAAAGCTTTTCTGTTGAATTGTTTCAATGGGTTTTGGGCATTCAAACCTATAAAAACGAGAGACTATGCTGAAAGAAATTTCAGTTGATGTAACACATATTTGATTCAATTTCAGATTTGATTTGATTTCAGAATGATGTTCAGTTAAGACTTCACTCTTTAACACACTTACTATGGAGTAAGATCTATTGAGCATCGTGGGACTTATTTCTGAGCAAATATATAAATATTTGGAATTTTGTTACTACTCCTTTGTAAGAGAAGCACAAGGTAGCCCTTATTTTAATGTTCTTGTGTGATTCAGAAATTTTGTAACAGGCATTGCCAGCTTTTCTTTTCAACTGTGAAGCTTTCTAGATTGCTGGATGGGGGAATTTAAATTTATCTCGACCTCTCTCTTCCGTATGCAAACCAGATCAAAGAATTCTGTATCATTGATATTGTTCTGTCTTCTAAATAAACACTTCCATTCTAATAATCTTTTTTAAGACAAAGAGGAATAAATACAGAAGGCTTTCCTCATCTCTATTTTATCACAGCAAGTTCAAGAAAGGAGATGTTAATATGATGTTTTTGTTTCATAGATTCACAAAGCATGCTGTTTTTTTTTCCTCCACTATAACCAAGCTGCTTTGACTTCATGATCCAAATCTGCTCTCTTTCTTCAATGTTTTTCCCAGACCAGCAAACAATTAGTATGTGACACAAGGGCACAAACAGAGTAAGTTCTTCTTCATCCCCTGATTGTATATTTTATATAAAATTCCTTTTCTTATATCTTTTAAATAAATTCACAGCATTTATTTTTTGGGAAATTTACATTGGGTTCCTTTCTTCTCCGGATTTCTTTTAGGTGGATGCAAGCTCCATATAAATATAGGAAGATTTAGTTTTCCTGATCTTAGTTTATGTTATCAAGAATATTTGTTGCTGATTACTGGGATGGCACCTCCCATTTGGACTGCCTTTTTAAGGCTATTTTGTGAGCTTCTTGTCCCTCTCTAGGGTCTACTCATGCTGAAATTGATCCTGGATTTCACCTGACATTCTCTGACAAATGATAATCATTAACAGCTCCTACCTTTCTTGGCATCTAAATATGGCCTTGTAACTCTAAGTGTTTCAGAATATCCCTTCCTCTTGGAAACTATAATTGAATCAATCCAGAAAAGAACCCTAATATATCTAAAAATATTTGATGTTGCAGAGTTTCAGAAATGAATAGAATAAAGACCTAGATTGCTCTACTCGGGCAGAACAATGTGATGCTGACCTAAATTGTATACTAAATTGTATACTGTTATTGCTGTGAAACATGTTGCATGTTACTCGTTAAATATCTATCTATCTATCTATCTATCTATCTATCTATCTATCTATCTATCTATCTATCTATCTATCTATCTATCTATCTATCTATCTATCTATCTATCTATCTAATGTTTGGTTATACTGGACAACACTAAGTCATTTAGTTGATTTAGTAAAATATCCAGTTGTTGGCTCTGTACCTTACAACAGGGGTAGACAACCTGTGGTCCCCCAGATGTTCATGGACTACAATTCCCATGAGCCCCTGACAGCAAACACTGGCAGTGGCTCATGGGAATTGTAGTCCATGGACATCAGGAGGACCTCAGGCTGACTACCCCTGCCTTACAATATTTACCTCTTAAACATCTGCTATGGGCCTGCACAATTATTTAGCCCACTGGAGAGAAAGTAATCACACATGCCAATTTTATAGTTCAGTTTTATTTATTACAGCTCACTAGCCATTTTTGAAATACAAAAATTACAAAATTGAATCAAAAAGAAATGTTTACCATATAATTAAAACCGCAAATAGTTTCAAGAAATTATAATCCAATAACCACTCATCAACAGAGGGGAAAAGAACAGGCCTGAAAATAACTAAGAATAGAAGGAAACTTTTAAACAGCTTAAGAAAAAGTGTTTAAAAACAGCTAAGAACAAAAATTGTGAATCACCTAATTGGAGAACAATATTGAGCGAAAATGAATAAAATTATTAAAAAGTAGTTAAATATGTTTAGTAAAAGTAGTTACAATTGTTTAACCATTGTACATTTCAATATTAATTGCTCTTTGAGAATGCCTGTATACTTTGAAACTATTTGCGTGTCTCTTGGAGATGAACTAATGGTCAACAAAATTCCTACCAATGCCCTCACTGTTGCTAAAAGATTTATATTACAACATTGAAAAGATAAATGCCCACCTCTAGTAATCCAATGGATTGAGGGCTTTACAACTTTATGAGATTTGAATAAATGGAAGATTATGCATGGATATGCTTACAGATATTGGTATTCCTTTAAAAGAGGGTGATTAGTAGACTTGCCCTCATTGCGGTGATATTTTGTTCGATTTTCTTTATTTTTCTATCACTTTCTTTTTGAGGTCATTAACATTTTAATTTTTTAAATTCCAGTTTCTTGCAGCAGTTGAGAAATGGATTCTTCTGGCAAGCAGAGCCCCTGAAGCAGCTTTTCTTTGGAAACCAGCTCATCCACACCATTTCTTATCCTGTTGGTAAGATGAGCCATCCCTTTGAATCAAAAAAAATTGTTGGTTCTTTGGGAGTCTTGGGGTATTTTATGAAAAGGATATGTGCCTTATGAGGAGGCGAGCTAGACTTGCACCCATCTATAATATGATATCACACTGATGTCCCACTCTTATCCAATTATTTCCCTCCCCTACTGCCACACAAAAATCAGCAGAGTTGGCAAGCCTGTTACTCTAATGCTCCAAAGGAACTTGTTCTTTTAAAGTCTCAAAGCATACATTTAAGAGAGCCAGTTTGGTGTTGTGATTAGGAGTGCGGACTTCTAATCTGGCATGCCGGGTTCGATTCTGCGCTCCCCCACATGCAACCAGCTGGGTGACCTTGGGCTCACCACAGCACTGATAAAACTGTTCTGACCGAGCAGTGATATCAGGGCTCTCTCAGCCTCACCCACCCCACAGGGTGTCTGCTGTAGGGAGAGGAAAAGGAAGGCGACTGTAAGCCGCTTTGAGCCTCCCTCAAGTAGGGAAAAGCGGCATATAAGAACCAACTCTTCTTCTTCTTCTTCTTCTTCTTCTTCTTCTTCTTCTTCTTCTTCTTCTTCTTCTTCTTCAACTTTTTTATCACGTTTCACATAAATATCAAAGAACGTACGCCTGCTTCATTCTGACCACCAAGATGGCAAGGTTCCTCACACAATTCCTCACACAGAATAGTTCTAATGGGAACCCCTGGAGAGGCATTCCTGTGCTTCAGGTGCCACTTTTGACTTCAGTCTTACTGAGCTGCCATTTCTTTTTTCACACTGAAGACAGGAACTATGTCTGGAAACTGGAAATTGTTGTCATTTTCATCCAAGTTAGTTGCAACTGTTCAAATTATTACTACTATAAGATATTGCAATTCTTAATGTTTCCTCGTGTTTCCTTTTAAAAAGGATTATACAACACATGGTGACGGAAAATGTTCAACAGCACTGCTGTGTCTGATTTTCTGCTCCTGGAATTCTCAGAGGTTCGGGAACTGCAATTTCTACACTTCAGTGTATTTCTGATGCTGTACTTGGCAATTGTCACAGGGAACCTCCTCATCATAGCTTCGGTTGCCTTAGACCATCACCTGCACACCCCCATGTACTTCTTTCTGATGAACTTGGCTATGCAGGACCTTGGTCAAGTGTCCGTCATTGTCCCCAAATCCATGATCAATTCCCTCCTGAATACCAGGCACATTCCATATTCAGGGTGTGTTGCTCAAGTCTTCTGGTTTTTGTTCTTTATATCATCTGATTGGTGCATCCTGACAGTCATGGCGTATGACCGGTATGTGGCCATTTGCAATCCTTTACATTATGAGATGGTAATTAGTAGGCAGGCCTGCACTGAAATTATTGCTGGTGTGTGGATTGCTGGTTTTCTCTATGCAGGGATACATACCATTGGGACCTTTGCCACCCATTTCTGCTCTAATGTTGTCAATCAGTTTTTTTGTCAAATTCCACAGGTAGTAAAATTGTCTTGTTCTGGATTAAATCCACTTGAAATGAGTAATATTGTCATTGGAGTTTTCCTTACACTAGGCTGTTTTGTCTATATTGTTATAACGTATGTTCACATTTTCACTACGGTTTTTAGATTGCCTTCTGCAAAGGGGAGGCAAAAAGCTTTCTCCACTTGTGTCCCCCACCTGATTGTCTGCTCCACTTTTATATTTACTGGATGTGTGGCCTACCTTAAGCCTGTCTCTGACACCCCATCACAGCTGGAGTTGATATTTACTGTGATCTATTCTTTGATTCCACCTATGTTGAATCCACTGATTTACAGCATGAGAAACAAGGAGATTAAAAAAGCAATATCAAAGGTTTTAAGGTTTAGGTACTTTTCTAGAAATATATGATTAAGTGCTTATTTGTTCATTTATCTGTTTTCTCAATAAAACTAACATTTTTCTAATTTTATTCCTTATAGTTGAGATTTGATAGTGAGGTGGGTCCTCCTAAGCAAGTTAGTTTTTTTTTGCTGAAATATTCATACTCCATCTTTCCTTTTGGATCAAGTTAGAATTCTCCTTCTGAATTAAGTGGATATTCCATTCGAGGAAGAGTCACTTAATTTAAAGGAAGAAGCCTTAGAAGAAGAATAGGTACAGACTTCCCAGGACACAGGCGTAGGCTCAGGCCACAACATACACTTACCTGGGAGTAAGCTGTAAGATGCAGCCAGACTTACTTCTGGGTATCTATTTTTATTTTTGAAATTTACCAGTAGCTGCTGCATTTCTACGCTAGGCTTATACTCAAGTCAATACGTTTTCCCAATTTTTTGTGGTAAAATTAGGTGCCTTGGGTAATATTCGGGTCGGCTTATATTCAAGTTTATATGGTATTTCCACCATGTTTTCCCTACCTTAAGGCACCCATAGTGGTTTACAATCACGTTCCCTTCCTCTCCTCACAACAGGCATCTTGTGGGGCAGGTGGGGTTGAGAGTCCTGAGAGAACTGTGACTTGCCCAAGGTCACTCCTCAGACTTCAGGTGTCAGGAAAATAACACATGTTCTCCAGATTACAGTCCACTGTTCATAACCATCATGACACCACCCCATTTTCAACCACTTCACTATACTGGTTCTCCTCTTTAAGCTGGAGGGAAACTATCTGGAGGAAACAGAAGCAATAACAAAAGGAATAGTGATTATTTAAAATGACTGTTGATGCGCCTTTGATGAGTTTTAATTGTTTGTAAGTGGCGATGTCCAAATGCTCATCCGTACTTGGAAGAAGAGTTGACAGCACCCCTCCCAGCTGAAAGGAGGAGGCAGTAGTATGGATTGGATCCTGGCAGCTTTTTTTGCTCCATGACACTCAATTATCCTTTCTGCCACATGATCCCAGCATGCTGCTTTTGGTAGTCAAAGGGGATTCCATTTTAGAGTCTGGAAGAGATAAATAGAAAAGCAGACAGACTCAGCATGGGACTGGGTGATAACCTTGGATAAAAGGTCACATTCTGTGATATACAGTAGCAGAACTGCTTCCCTGTAGGAATACCAATTCTTCATTTCCATTTGTGTTGTCTATGTACTTTGAAAATAAACAAAATGTTATAAAACGACATAAGTTTCCAGTGCTCTTTCCTCCAAAGGAATCCCAGCTGGATAATATATAGATAGGATTTACCTGGGAGACTGATATTAAATGGCTAGGTTCAAGAACATCAGTTAGAGCAGGGGTAGTCAACCTGTGGTCCTCCAGATGTCCATGGACTACAATTCCCAGGAGCCTCTGCCAGCAGTTGCTGGCAGGGGCTCATGGGAATTGTAGTCCATGGACATCTGGAGGACCACAGGTTGACTACCCCTGAGTTAGAGCTAGTGTTTCTGTCCATTCAGGTGTTGGACTTGATGGTAAAAAGAAGTAAGGAGTCTAAAAGAGTATACTGGGGACCTATGGAGCTGTGTGTCCAGAACCCATGAACTGACTAAATCAGATCATTGATCCATGAAAGTCATGAATGTCTCCCATGTCACACCAGCAGTGGCTCTCCAAGGTCTCAGGCAGAGGTCATTCACATCACTTTCTACCTAGTCATTTCAACTGAAGATGCCAGGCATTAAGCCTCGGATCTTCTGGAGAACTGGGCAGCTGTGTCCAGTAGTAGGCATCAAAGAGTTCTGGTCAAACATGAAGAATTCCTGATACCAAATAATGGGTCTGCTTCGGTTGCAGCTTGAGAAGTAAAGGGCCGAACGCACAGCAAAGTGTACAGGAGGCAATCAGGACAACACCACTATCATTAGAAGTGTGCAGTTGTGAAACACTCTGCCTTGTATATTAATGCAACATCCACACCGAATTTCAATTACAATTATGAACATTTGTGAAGGATGACATCTTATCATTCATAGAAAAGAATCTAGATGGATCTAGAGGGATGGGTGAATATACAGAACTGCCCAGTTCACAGGAATGTGGGGTATGATTTAAAGGGCCAAAGATCCATGTAGCAAGAGATTCAGCATGCCCATTGTCCTCTTGTGATGGCCAGCTGCTTTTTCAGTTCCAAACCCGCCCCATAACACCTTCTAAGCAGCAATGATGATTTTGATTTTAGTCTTTCTTTGTACTTGTGAATAGTCATTATGGCAATTTTAATAAACAACTGAGTTGCTGTTGTTATTGAGGGTAAACGAGGAGGCAGAATAGGAATCTGAGGTCTACCTCTTCCCTGCTCCCCTTCTCCTTTAATGGTCTGCAGCATTACCTTCATTTCATAGTACAAGAAGAGGCATTGATGTTCTCTTCTTGCACTTTAGAGCTCTTGTCATCTAAAGTGCAAGGAAGTACAACCACCTGAACACAGCTGTAAAGAAACTGTGTCTTGTGCCAACCAAATTGACTTGCAGGGTTGGAATCTCAGGCTCAGGAAAATGTACACACATTGGATTGGATTGAATATGGCCACAGCTTTTTATTAGCAATAATTACTGGGATGTTGGCCAGGCAGGGGGTTAGGAGCACCTCTGGCAGTCAGCCATCTGCCCCTCTTAACCCCATTACAAAGGCTCCCCCTCATCCCTCACTGGTTCCCAGCTGGGAACATTGGTCTTCCAAGCTACTGCAATTCCTAACTGAGGAGTATCCACCTGGAACATCCAAGAAGGCACAAACCTCCTACACACCCTTTCGAGGCCACCCGGCCCTTTGAAACCAGTGTATCCACCAGCTTGGTTCAGTACCATCTCCCAGGTCTGCTGCCTCTTTAAGGAGGCCCCTTGCTTGGGGAGTTTGCCATGGAGGGCAAATTCGCTCCCAGTATAGCTCTGCTCCCTGCCAACCCACAAGCTGTGAAAATTAACATGGAACAGCATATAACCGCAACAACCTGAAGGGGTCTGCCATGACCTCTGCTTAGCCAACCACTTAACCTGACAAAACCTTTTGGGGAGGGAGGGTAGGTAGCTCTTTCAGTGTTTCCCAGCAAAAGAATCCAAACCAGGCATGTGGCACCTCCAGGCACCTGCACTACAACACCTTCTTCCCCTACCAACCAATCATGGGGTACCATATTACAACACTGAAGATATAAATACCCATCACTCATAATTAGATGGAGAACCTTATTGTCAAAACCATGTTTGATTGAATGTTGTTGCCGTGTATTCTGTGTAACATCCTTTACATGTATCTGTTGACTTCCATGCCCATTTTATTGTAGTGTCTTTGATCCCTTCATTAGTTTCTTCCTGCCTTAGATCTTAGGAGTGAAAATCGGCTTCCTGTCCTCACCAGCCACTGTCTTGGAAACCATCTTGGGTCTTGAAGGTTGAGGTGATTCATTTGGTCAACAAATAGTCAATTGCACCCCATACCATTTTGTGCTGGGATGGGCTGTGGAGCTGGGTTGATAAGGGGGTGCTTGTATGAGATCCTCAGTCTGAGCAAGGACCCCATGATGATCTGATAGATGTCTCAATAAAGTACTTCCTTTTCCTGATAAAGTCTGATTGTTGGGAGTGTCTCTGGATTCTCACGCTTACAACACTGTAATTAGGGGAATGTATGGCATATACATGCCAATTGTATATGGACTTACGTTTCGGTATTGGAATTTTTTATAGACTTTGAACTTGCCGCTATTGTAGTAATATTTTATTTCTATACTGTCTAAGCTGCATAAGATTTTTTTTTAAAAATAATTACTTTGTTAAATGAGCCCACAGTTAATGGTGCATGGTTCATCACTTGAAAATAGGGTGTCATCTAACCTAAGTGGATCTCATTCGCATGAACATGTGCTTGCTGCACATTAATAAATATTGAGACCAGTATCGTATTAACCTAGGAAAGCAAATAAGATGGCTAAGACAAGCACTGAATACATACATTTGTAAAAATCCATATTTTAAAGAGCTGGTCTTTTTTGTTTATTTCCAAAATGTCTCTCAATTAATTTAAACTTGGAAATTTTTCAAAGGATAAAAAAAAAAATGGAAGGAAACACCATTAAAAAGATAAAACAGAAGAAGTGGTTTTGCAAAAGAACAATGCTTTGGCATTCCTTATCTGAGGGACCTGGAGAGCAGAAAAGACTTCACCAGAACATTTAAGAAGACAAAGTTGTGCTTTAACACAGGACTCCTTAATGGTTGTTTCACTCTAAGGACATGGAATTGTAATAGTCCAATATTTCCTATATAATAGTACCCCATAGAGGTCAGGAAGATCCTACCTTTGGGGTATTCCAACAAGGGTGTAAGAATAAACATGGAGAGCACAAGGGAAGTCTTCTTGACTTGTTTTAACAATTAAGTTGCACCCATGATTATTTTTGGAATTATACTTATTGTTGTTACAAACCTTGGGTCCCAATGGTGTCAGAAAGAATAAGCGGCATATCAATACTCTTAGAAAATAAATGCAGTTAAAAATAGAATAATAGAATCGTAGAGTTGGAAGGGCCATACAGGTCATCTAGTCCAACCCCCTGCTCAATGCAGGATCAGCCCAAAGCATCCTAAAGCATCCAAGAAAAGTGTGTATCCAACCTTTGCTTGAAGACTGCCAGTGAGGGGGAGCTCACCACCTCCTTAGGCAGCCTATTCCACTGCGGAACTACTCTGACTGTGAAAAATAATTAGTGACATAGCTTTTGGTGAAACTAACTTGCCACAACTGCAGTACTTTGGAGATCAGTGGTATACTCTTCAACTCAAGGTTTAAAAAATAGTAGTGGTGATTCATCCACTTGTAGGAAAGTATACGAATCAATTTTTACAAAAACAACCCCGCTCAGCAGGACATATTTCTTTTAAAATGCACCATAGGGAACAACTTCAATAAGGCCATCTTGATCTCTTTGTTTCTCATGGTATAGATAAATGGATTGAACAATGGAGGGAATATAGCATAAAAAAATGCAAAAACTATATCGACATCAGATGAGGTTTCATTGGAAGAGCTTCCATAGGAAAAGATTCCACTGAATACAAGCAAAAAAACTACAGTGAGGTGGGGAATGCAGGTGGAAATGGCTTTTTTCTGACCTTGCACCGATGGGATTTTGAGCACTGTTGCAAAAATCTTCACATAAGTTATAATGATGAAGGTAAAGCATCCCAGCACTATACAGCAAGTAAACACAATAACCCCAATTTCAACTAAGTACAGGTCAGAACAGGAGAGTTTAAGTAATTGGGGGATTTCACAGAAGAATTGATTGACCTCATTGGAGCAGAAGGGGATTACAAAAGTGCTTCCAGTGTTTAAGCATGCATGAAGAACACCGCAGAGCCATGCACTGGCTACCATCTGGATGCATGCTCCTTTGTGCATAATTGTCTCATACTGTAAAGGATTGCAGATAGCAACATACCGATCATGGGCCATCACTGTTAGAAGGGCAAAATCTGTCCCTACAAAGTAGAACAGAAGGAAAACTTGAGCTACACACCCAGCATAAGAAATTGTCCTGCTTTCCATGAGGGAATTGGACATTGCTTTGGGTACCAAGACTGAAATTGAGCCAATGTCCAGGACAGCCAAGTTCATTAAGAAAAAGTACATGGGGGTATGCAGGTGATAATTGAATGATACTGCCATGATGATGAGAAGATTGGCCATCACTGCTATCAAGTACAATGCCAGGAACCCAAAGAAATGTAAGACTTGTAGTGCTCGAATGTTTGAGAATTCCAGGAGAAGAAACTCAGTTGGGGAAGTAAAGCTGGAATTTGTATCCTCTATGCCCATCTTCATGCTACCTGTGGAACAAAGTACAGGAGATTTTAAACGCTACTCACAAAAAATCAGAATCACAGTCAAACTAATACCCTGTGTTTAATGAGGAGAGGAGGGAGGAATTGCTATTGTGTAACCTGCTGCAAGACGGCTTTACTGATAGCAGCGAGTAATAATAATAATAATAATAGCAGCGTGTCCTGGAGCCTGAAATGATCTAAACTGAGCTTCTGCTCATTTTTGTTTCTAGTTCAACTGGCTGAAGGTGACCAAAGGCTCCATAGGCAGAGGTGGGAAAGAAAATATCTTCCATCTGTAAATGATCAAGGCTGGGCTTCTGTTTCCCTTCTTTTTCATATTTAAAAGCTATGGCAGGACAAGGACATGAGATTTTACATGCAAACCACAGGGCTCTGAAGTCATGAATGAGCAAGCATGACTGGATCTCCAACTACACCAGTTCTTTGTTACTCTAATTAATCTGCATTTTTTTGTAAGAACCTTTGAGTCCCCAGTGGAATGAAAAGACAGAAAGAGTGACAGGCAACCAGGAAGACAGACAAATACATAAGAAAGTATTTCCAAATAAGTACAAAGTGGACAGTGACAATAATCACATTACCTTATCCAGCCCCTATTCTCTATAGACTGATGTACTATATAGGTAGGGACTGAAAATTGTATTGCTTGCCCCTATGCTTTATGAACTTGAACTGGTCCCTATAGATAGTGGTGTGCTTCTGCCATCCTGAAGCTTCAAACAGTTTCCGTAGAGTCAGAGAGAGGCAGCTTGTGAATCTCCAGGCAAGGCCACAAGACAAGATGACTCTGTTTGCCTTGCTTCAGAGTGTAAGTGGTTCTCATGGTTCATTGTGCCTCCAAGCAACTCCTTCCCTGTGCTCATGAAAGTGATGTAACCAGATAATACACATCAACCAAGTTCATGACAAAGATAGGGACATAATAGGAGGAGGACAGGATTTGGCAAGATTTTAGTCTTTAGAGAAAATGAATAAAAATTAGATACGGTAGTAGACAAATTAAAACAGTGTTGATTCTCTTTTTCTGGAATGCATCACTCATGGAATGCTTCACCCTTTAAAAAACACTACTTACCAATACAGATTAAATGCTTTGTGGGATAATGTCTAGGTCACATTTAATTTCTCCTCTAGATGCTGTAGTCCATACCTCTGTTCATCTCAGGCACCAAATCTTCTAATAGAACTTGACATAATGTATGCAACTGATGTCTCATTATAACTAGAGGGGAGGGGGAATCTGAGCAGGGGAAAAGGATTCGTTTGAAATCCGTTCAGTCTTGGGAAAGTGCTCCCAAGAGTCTGGCATCCCTAATCAGAAAAATCTGGGGAAATTCTTTTCCCTCAGCTGCATTTTTATGTTTATTATGTCATAAATGTAAAGAGACAATTAATGCATGCTTCTGTCAAGACCCTGTTCACATGCTATTCAGTTAAATATTCCCATTTTTCCCTTCCCTACCTTAACATGTTAATATCCTTTTACTTTCTCCACAAAAAAGAGGCCTGAGGGGAGAGGCCGGCCACTTTCTCCCAGAGCATTTTTTATTGCTCTGACCTCATATATGCATAGGATAGGAATGCTTTGAAGTGTCTAAGATCCAGAATACACTTTTCATGGAAAACCTTGCCTGGGAAACTGTCGTTCCTGATAGTTTGTTTAGTGTACCTATTTTCAAATTGGGAGGAGGAGTCTTAGAGAAAACATAACCATTATGCTTGAACGTTTGTCCTTTAGTTCTAGCAAGGAGGCTAGTGTACTCTATACACCACTTTCTTCAATAAAGAGATTTTCTTCAACAGTGAGCCTGCTTATTGAATGTTTGACAGAGGGTGACTGTGTTTTAACACTGTAAATAAAATAAAACTCTCCAAAGCAATTTATTTTTGCTCCTGTTATCATTGTCCCATAGCAATAATTTGCAACTGGGTTTTCCTAAATTAAGGTGACCAGATTGTCCCACTTTTGGAGGGACATCTCGGGGCACCTGGCAAATTACTTATGTTGAAATTAATATATATATATTACAATACTATTTTGCATTCCATGCATTGTATGAAAATTTTTGTTGCCCCATATAGACCAAATTTTTAATCAAGACCCCCCCCCCCCAGTTAATGGTGTCCTGATTTACCAATGTTAAAATCTGGTCACCTTATCCTAAGTGGACAAGGCAATCCCATTGAGTGCTATAGTGCAAAGATGTCTAACAATGTGTGGAGGGAGCCTTTGAGATAAATTGTTGTTCCCATTCCCTTGTGATTAACCAACCAGGTCATGGAGAAGGACCCCACATATCTTTCCCCAATCCTGACAATACTAAATTGTAACCACAATTAGAAATGCCAAACTGGGGTAAAGATTGGTGGGGTCCTTCTCCATGACCCAATTGGTTAATTCTGTGACTGTTGAAATTATACCACCAAAAACTCACAGGAATGCACACCCTTTCTTCCACAACAGCCCTGCCTCCTGATTGTTGACATCTCACTCCCAAGGAACCCATTCCTGTGTTTGCCAATGAGCACATAAACTACAACATGTGGAAAAGATCTTGGACTCTCACCTCAATAGGGGAAGATTGCAGTATTTGGTGAACTGGAAGAAGTTCCCAAAGGGTGAGAGTGAATGGATGAATGCAGCTCTTGTGAGAGGTCCCAGGCTTGTCTGAGAGTTCCAAAAATGATATCCTGACAAACCCACACATGGGTGATTTTTTTTTGGGAGGGGGAGGGGATGCAGTTCTTGGGAGGTCTAAATGTTAATCATGCTAGAAGGGATATCTTCATTTGCAACCTTTAAGCCTTTCTATAATTTAATGTATCAGCCTTTGGTCTATTGCTATTGATCTGTATAGGCATGAATTTAGCTCATTTAGTACTCCAGGCTTTCTGGCCTCCTGGCCATTGGATGCTATGAAAACATCCCACCTTTCCATTGACCTTGAAGACCAGAGATACCAACAGGAATGGCTAACAGGTTGTACACAAGAGGGGAGGATGCACCTACTTGATTTTGCATCAAAACTGGCACCAAGGGGGAGCTGAAGGGTTATGAATTAGAGGATCTTAACCTTAATGGGAATTATGAAGATGAGGGTGTCATCTAAGAAAATGAGTCTCCTACATATGGACATTTGCTCTGAATATGGGTTTCATTCTAGTGCTACACAGTAATAAATATTGAGACCAGTATAGTATTGGCCTAGCAAAGCAAATACGATGGTTAACACAGCTATCAAATATATGCATGTGTGAAAACCCATATTTAAAAGAGCTGGTAGATTTTCTTTATTTGAGAATATATTTTTCACTTGAAAATTTTTGAAAAGGTAAAAATGCACCATAGTGAACAACTTCAATAAGGCTGTCTTGATTTCTTTGTTTCTTTTCCTCCCCCTCCCCAGAGGTATTGCTGGGGATTGCTAGGGATGGGACAATGTTTTTGCTGCATTTTATTGGATAATTTGATATAGTTGTATTTTATGGTTTTGTGTCAGGGGCTTCAATGGGGTTTTTGGATCTTTTATCTGACTCTGTAACCCACCACGAGCCTTTGGGGAGTGGCGGAATGAATGAATGAATGAATGAATGAATGAATGAATGAATGAATGAATGAATGAATGAGGCAAAGTCATGGTTCTCAGGCTCAGGAAACAAGGGTGAGGAGCCAGCTCCATCTAGGGCTTCTTCAATAAGGTTGCTATTCAAAGGTGTACCTGGTTGTGGTTCAGGTTCTGGGCTTGGTTCCCTAGACAGTTCTGGTTCTTCTGAGTCTGAGTCTGTTGGCAGTACCTAAAGCTCAGGGCTGGTCCTGGGAAGATTCTTATACCTGCCTCTTCCTCAGAGTCAGACAGGGCTGCAACTGAATAAGACCTACCAGGAATAAACAAGCTCTGTTGTGTGCATGAGTCGTCACAGGGATTCCCAACCGGTGTGCTGCAGTACACGTATGCTGCAGAACCCTCCCTCCCAAGGTATGCCACAGTGTGTGTGTGAGATTCCTTTTTTAATTATTATTAAGATAAGATCCTCCAGCCCCATGTGGCCATTCCTGAAGTGAACAATGATGGTCCTGGAGGGGGCGAGAAGGAACATTGCAACCTTTGCTGGTTGAGACCCTCTCACTTCAAGTCAACCTGTTTTGATGTCAGCCTGACAAGTGAGGTCAGTATTTTTGTTTTACCTTTTGGGCAGGCTTTCTTAACCAGCATTTCATGTAAGCCTGGGGTGTTTTGACAGTCCTGGAAGGGTTTCCCAAGTGGATGGGAGTGAACTATTTTTTACTATATTTTTTTTAAAATTTGGCAGAGAGGTGTAGTATGCTAGCATCGTTCCCAGTTTGCCTCAAAAGTTGTCTCCATGGACAAAAGTTCAAAAAAGGCAGAGTTAACAGCATGAGAAGAATATCATGGGAGGAGATATTTATCAAATAGCAGTCAACCCTACTATAATTATCTAGTTCAGTATAATTCAACTTGCAGCCTTGTGAGAATCCCTTGGGAAACAAGAGGCAACTTGCTACCTGCTGGGCAAAAACAGCCCTCGTAAACTTCACTCCATGCGCTTAGCCACACACCTGCTCCACATTCATGTTTGTGCGTGTGATGGTGCTCGTCATTCTGTTGAAAAGCTCAGCTTGAAAATGAGAGCAGGAACTGTGGACGAAATTGGGACGCACAGATGCTGGGACTCCTTGGCCGTCACCTGCTCCTCCTCCTCCAGTTCACGCCTGTTTACAGCAGGGAGTTTGACATTTATTGCAACTGGCCGCAAGAACCTCAGACTACTGAAAGCTCCAGGGCTGACGTTATCATCGGCGCTTTTGTATCCTTTGAGCATATTTGGGTACAATTCTTGAACTTTACCGTACGGCCGTATTTCCGAACAGACAAGTAAGTAGATCATCATTTATCTTATGGGGAACATGGTCGTTCTGATGCTGGTCCACTGATTCTGGTTCACAGCATTCTCTTGGAGATAGAAAGCATTTGTACCCCCATACTTTTGAGGGGGAGCCTCATCTTGCTTTGGAGTCAGGGCAGGCTGGAGTCCCCAAGAGCAGGGCAAATCATTTGAGAGAAAGATGGCATTGACTCAGGTTGAATAAGGTATTATCTACAGGGTGATGGTTCCTTACTGAAGCCAAGAGCAGCCCCTGCTCTCAGCACGTGCTCTCATTGTGGCTGGTGGAGGAGTGCAGGCAAACACAAGAACACAGCAGCTTTCCCCTTACTTATGTGTGTGGCTCCTCGTGAGGAGCTGTGTAATTTGGGGTGGGCAGGCACTTTGCAGTGAGCATAAATGGAGGCCAGGGCAGTCACAAGGTCTCTTCTGCTGCGCTCTGCTCTTGCCGCCCCCGGGGCTTCCCACCCTCCCACCCTGTTTAATATGCTTCCATATTGCTGTTCTCATTTTGTTTGCCTTACTATACCTTGTCACAGCTGGCGGTTTATGGTAGGGGCATATCCTTTTGGCCAGATCCTGTGCCCGGGGGCCAGGTTCTGCCCGTTTGTGGGAGCCTTCTTAAGAGGCTGTCCATGTGCTTGGTTGCTGGCTTCCCGGGTGGGGTATTGATGGTCTCAGATGGCGAGGTGGCTGGGAAAGCTCTAATAGAGGTTGATGCCCATGGCGCTTTCCTATGCTTTACCTTCCCAGGGTCCAGCAGGCCTGATGGTTGGGGGGAGTTTGGCCGATGGTTAGGGGGAGCTTGGTCCCCATGGGTGGGCCTGCTGATGGGTTTTACCTCCCTATGGATCTGCTGGTTGCAGCATGGGGAGGGCAGGTCTGGATCCACCCCCTCACCTTCAGTGTGCTCACACTCAATGTGTATAACAATAAAAGCTGTGGCCCTGTTTATGGAAAAATCTATCCATACATGTGTGTGTGTGTTCTTTGTCTGCTGGAAACTGCTCTCCTGTCTCGCAATTGGCAGCAAAGCCTAAAGCCCATGACAGAGGGAAGGAATGATAACCAGAGGAAAAACATGGGTTTGGGCAAGGTTTGCTATCTTCTCCTCATTGCTCTCCTTCCATAGTTGCTGTATCATTGTTTCTTAATGGATAGCCATAATTGATTATGATGAGAACAGGCTATTTTTGTATATAGAAATTGGGGATTATGCTATTGCTGTGTTAGTTTTTGTATGTCTAGTGATATTTAGTATTGCTATTGTGTTTGCTGATGTCCAAGATCAGTTATGGTATTATGGGTATACCTGTATCATTAACTGTTTTTGGATCTGGTAATTATCTTATTCCTGATGTCATTGTTCGAGACATTAGTCAGAAGAATATGAATTAAAAGATGGAAAATGACCATTAATTCATTCATCTTTGAATATCACCCCACTTTTCATCTATTATGGAAGCCAATGAGGTTTCTGTAAGATGTCATGCTATTCTCATTCCAGAATATGGTTGAACAACTACCTGCATGTTCTTGCCTTTACTTTTGCTGAAAATGAGATCAACCAAAATTCAAACCTTTTATTCAACCATACTCTGAGGTTGGAGATCTATGACAACAATTTCCTTCCAACGGAGTCCTACTGGAACACTCTGAGCCTCCTCTCCAGAAGAAAAGATTTTCCCCCTAACTACCATTGTGGTAGGACAAGGAAGGTGATGGCTATCATTGGGGGTAGCCACTCACAAATTTCGATTGAGATGTCAAGGATTTCCATGGCCTACAAGATCCCACAGGTATGAGGACTCATACATAGAATCATAGAGTTGGAAGGTAACTCCAGTGTCATCTAGTCCAACCCCCTAAAGAATGGAGGAAATTCACAACTATCTGCTCACCGCTTTGACCCCAATTCCATGTCCAGATGGCCAGTCTGGCCTGGAAGAAATTCACCTTCTGATAGAATCATAGAATCATAGAGTTGGAAGGGGCCATACAGGCCATCTAGTCCAACCCCCTGCTCAACGCAGGATCAGCCCAAAGCATCCTAAAGCATCCAACAAAAGTGTGTATCCAACCTTTGCTTGAAGACTGCCAGTGAGGGGGAGCTCACCACCTCCTTAGGCATCCTATTACACTGCTGAACTACTCTGACTGTGAAATTTTTTTTTCTGATATCTAGCCTATATCATTGTAGTTTAAACCCATTACTGCGTGTCCTTTCCTCTGCAGCCAATGGGAAAAGCATCCTGCCCTCCTCCAAATGACAACCTTTCAAATACTTAAAGAGGGCTATCATGTCCCCTCTCAACCACCTTTTCTCCAGGCTGAACATTCCCAAGTCCCTCAACCTATCTTCATAGGACTTGGTCCCTTGGCCCTAGATCATCCTCGTCGCTCTCCTCTGTACCCTTTCAATTTTATCTACGTCCTTCTTGAAGTGAAGCCTCCAGAACTGCACACAGTACTCCAGTCGTGGTCTGACCAGTGTCATATACAATGGGACTATGACAGCTTGTGATTGTGATGTGATGCCCCTGTTGATACAGCCCAAAATGGCATTTGCCTCTTTTACCGCTGCATCACACTGCCTGCTCATGTTTAGTTTACAATCCACATGTACCCCAAGGTCTTGTCCACACACAGTGTTATCTAGAAGTGTATTCCCCATCCAGTAGGTATGTTTTTCATTTTTCTGACCCAGATGCAGAACTTTACACTTATCTTTATTAAATTGCATCTTGTTCTCATTTGCCCATTTTTCCATTGTGTTCAGATCTCGTTGAACTCTGTCTCTTTCTTCTGGAGTATTTGCCAGTCCTCCCAATTTTGTGTCATCTGCAAACTTGATGAGTAGTCCCTCCCACCACCTCTTCTAGATCATTAATAAATATGTTAAAAAGTACCGGACTGAGCTCCGAGCCCTGAGGTAACCCACTACTCACCTCCCTTCAATCTGATGAAATCCTGATGTGGAAAGTGGCATTTCCCTGGGCATACAAGAAAGGGACACATGAGCTAAGTACCAATACAATCCCTTCTGTCCAACCACTTACAATCTGCCTAATCAAAGAAACAGCATTTCAGTAATATGGCTATCTAGATTCTGCTTTAAGACTTCCAAAGAAAGAGAACTCACATCCTCCCAAGGAAGCTTGTTCCACTGAGGAACCTTTCTTACCATCAAGAACTTCTCCCAGATTGTCAGGTCTCTTCAGTTGTCCAGAAAACACAGTTGTTGACTTGGTGCACTAGAAGTATTTATTTTAAAGCAAGAAAGTTAACCTGACAAGGACCTGGTTAGATCTGGGGTACAATAGAACAAGCACAGCACATAACCACTCTCCTACACACCTCCTGTGAGAATCCAAGAAACATGGCAGATCTTCAAAAGGAACAGACCATGGAGACAATGGGCTGCTTGAGACCATGGCACTGTATTTCAGAAACAGGAAAGATGGTTGGAGGAGAAGGTGTGAAAGGGAGAAGGAAGAGAAGGATGCTGAGTGCCATAAACTCTCTGGATGTAAACATCCAGCTAGATCTACACATCAAACAGAATCAAAACAAATGTCCGAAGCTCAGTATTCTGACATGTTTAGCCAAAATTTCTTTTGAATTAATTGCAACACATTGGTTCTGGTCTGACCCTCTGGGTCAACAGAAAACAACTCTGCTCTATCCTCTATGTGAAAGCTCCTCAAGTACTTAAAGATGGCTATCATATCAGTTGTCTTCTCCCCCAACCAAACAGCGCAAGTTGCCTCAACCTTTCCTCATACATCTTGGTCTCCAAACCTCTCACCATTTTCATTGCCCTCCTTTGGATGTGCTCCATTTTCTCTACATCCTTCTTCAATTGCAGTGCTCAGAACTGATGACAGTACACTAAGTAAGGGTCTAACCAGAGCAGAGTAAAGCGGTACCATAATTTAATGTGATCTGGACATTATACTTCCTTTGATATACCCCAAAATTCCATTTGCCTTTTTAGCCACCAAGTCATACTGCTGACTCATGTCCGGTATATGGTCTACTAGATGCTTTTTGCACATACTAGATGCTTTTTGCACATACTACTGCCTAGACAAGTTTCCCACATCCTGTAATGATCCTACCTATATGAAGAAATTTACATTTATCACCATTTAATTTCATTTTAGCCCAGTTTTCCGACCTGTCAAGATTATCCTGTATCCTGATGCTGACTTCCACTATGTTTCTTACCCCTCCCAGTTTAGTATCACATGAAAATTTAATAAGTACCCCCTCTATTTCTTCATCCAAATGATTTAAGAATATGTGGAACAACACAGATCCATAAGGCCCTCCACTCCTCTCCATGAGGATGCCGGACCATTAACAAGCATCCTTTGGATGTAATCTGTCAACCAATTATCAATCCACTTAAAAGGAATACGATCCACATTGCATTTTACCAAGTCATCAACAAGAATACCGATGCATAAATGGTCCGATAGATACATTCCTACTGTAGATCACCATCAAATCCCATTCCTCCAGGTCTCTCAGGGTATGTACATAGGCATAACTCAGTGTCCTCCTGGAAAATCCTGATTTTTGGAATTCTTCTAGGAAGAAGTCACAATAAATTGAGATCACATCAAGTCTGGGCACTTTCTTATTATCATTTATGTCTAAACAGAAAATATGAACAATTATTGTTTTCATTTTTTACTGTAATGTTTGTTAATAAACTCTGTGAGGGTGGTTGTGTACCTATGTGGAGTTTCCACAAAAAATGAATTCCTTAAAGGGGCGTAGATAACTGTTACTAGGGGGAAGTGTTGACTTTATGATCAAATCCTTGGATTGAATACATGTGTGAGGTGATACTGATCTCAAAAGATATGGGATGGGAATTGGATCAGATATAAACTGATAGTTCTCTCAGAGTTCTCAGCACAACCTACCTCACAGGGTGTATGTGTTGGGGAGAAGGAGAGGGGACTGTGAGCCACTTTGGGACTCCTCTGGATATAATAATCAAAGCACAACACACACCCTCTCTCTAACTCTATGAAAATAAAAGGAGAGACAAAGAATAACAAAGCCGGATTATAGGAATCAATGCAATAAGAAAACACACAATTTAAAATGAAGAACATAAATGTGACAAACAAATCTGCCCAAGTAAAGGTCTATTTTTTAATTGGTTTCCTTCAAATGGCACAGCCACAATTCTAATCACCCATGTAATTCCAGACTGTGCTTCTCCCCTGAAGCCAAATTTAATACTGCCTATGGATAAATTACCAATAACTATTCCAACCACATGGGACAAATCAATTTATCCTGTGTACCTAGACAACAGCTCCCTCTCAAATGATCAGATTCAATTTACAAGTTAGGAGAAATGAAGTCTTTAAGCGTAAGAAGACAATTCTTATTATAAGAGAAAGAAGGGAATTTACTAAACTTAAAAATGTTTTTTCTCACTCACTCACCCGCCCTGATCAGCTCGGTTATGGATCCTTCGACCCAGCACTGAGCGATAAAACTCAGTTCCCTCAGTTCTTCCGGATGGCTCCAAATGATAACCTTCAGCAGGAAGGGATCGTTCACCTACTGAATCATTTTGCATGGAATTGGATTGGCCTCATCACAACTGATGATGACACTGGAGAAAGATTTCTTCGAACCCTGAGACCAAGGCTCCTCCAGAGTAATATTTGCATGGCATTGACACACATGATTTCAACTCAGTGGAATTACAGAGAAAACCAGCACTATATAGAAATGCGTAGAGTGGTATCTGATCTCAGGACAAACAAGATCAATGTGGTCATTGTCCATGGAGACAGTCAGTTTATGCTGGTTTTATCAGTATTTCTAGAGCATTTGGAAAGGAATTCAGGGGATAATTTCGAGAGAGTTTGGATCACAACCACTCAGTTGGAAATCACATCGACTATTAAAGAAGGTTTATGGCCAGCAAAATCGTTCAATGGCACATTGTGCTTCTCAATCCACATCAAGGTAATGCAAGTATTCTACAACTTTTTGGAGAACCTGAATCCTTTCCACTCAAAAATGTATCGCATCCAGTTTTACTGGTTTGGAATGCATCGCTGTTGTATCCCTAAGTATTGTTCATGTCATCTCACCCAAATAATATGTACAGGAAAGGAGAAGCATAGAATGGGACCTGAAATTATATTGTACACTCAGAGCTACAGCATCTATAATGCTGTCTATGCTGTAGCACATGCCATCCACTCCATGTTCTCATTAAGAACACCAGAAAAAACAACCTTGGGTGGAGAGAAATGGAATCTTCTAAATGCTCATCCATGGCACGTAAGTCACAATTTCCTTATGATGCAAAGTTTAGCCTTTGTGGACACAAACCAGTATCAACATCCTTCATTCACCTTTATTGGCATTCCAGAATATTACAAAGTATATTTGGCAGAAGGTCAAAGCAAGAGAAAATATGAATAGACAACAAGCAAAACCAATATAACTGTAATACACTAAAAGAGCTTATTACTGACTAGAAGTATTTTAACAAAACATTTAGTGACCTTGGCTGAAATCTCAGGGGAATGGTCATATAATAGATGATGCTTTTTTAATACAGGGAAATTGAGTTCTCTGTGGGGTAACCATTTTCATGAACCTGGTAATCTATAATATGCTGAGTTGTATCCAGTGAGTTTACAGATCTGAAACAGAGCTGCTGATATCTCTTGACTATCACCTTTGAGGGGAGAACTTTCATCCTGGCCAGCATAAAAGTTCTACAATGGAAAGGGGTCTCTAGATTATGGAAGTAATAAGATTATGGAAGTAATGAACATATCTGATGTTGAGAGGGAAACAGTTTTGGGAATTCCAAGATGGATTATTAATTAGAAATTGGAAAAGAATATATCAATAGTCCAATTTGAGAGATTTTTACTTCAGTACCAACAAACCAAGAGCCACATTGAGAGTAATTTTTTCAATGAAAATTAAACATTCCTGTTCAACTCTAAAGTATAATTTAAGATAGTATTTAAAGGTTATGGTCCAGGCCTTAGTTTCCAAAAAATATTTTCCCAGTTCTGTACAAATAGCAGAATAAGACACACACCTGGGGGCACAAAAAGTAATGCTGTAGTTTCTTGACAGCCTTGGAAGAGTTTCCCAAATGGGTGGGAGTGAATTAATATTTAATACTTTTAAAATATTTTTTAATCTGTTAAACATTTATCGAGTGATATGACCATATAAAATCATATTGACCTGCCTCCTCTCCCAAAATAGCCAATGATAGGCTTGGAAAAGGGTTGGAAGGGGAGGGGCCCTGAGTGGGTGTGTATACAGCTATGCTTCCCTACTATATTCTGCACTATTGTGCCACTTCTGTTGTTTCTAGAGGCCTGAAGAATGTTTCAGGGGTTTCTCAATGGTAAAAAGTTGAAAGCCTGCTATAGACAAAATCAAACCATAAGTCTATCAGGGTCCTAGCCAGAGGTTTTCAACATCAAGTACTACCTGGTCCTTCCAACCAGAGATGCCTGGCACTGAATAGCATGCCAAGAAGGTGCTCTGCCTACAAGTCACAGCTCCTCCCCAATTTGAATTGATTTCTTGGGTGTTGCACCTTTCCTCTGACATAAGTTTGGATGAACCTTCCCCTAAAAATCTCAGCAATTAGCTGCCAACTCGAACCATGTACCAAATGAAACCAGATCTGGTAACCATGAAGTTTTCCATAATATTATCAGATGAGAAAAGTTGCCAATAAAGCTTCCACCTTGTAGCTGACGCTGCCCTACTGCATGAAAATTGTCCTCAAACAAGTCAAGTTGGACTCTTGGCAGGAGCTGTACCAATACTTGAGGTTTCCTGCCAACTTAAATCCCAGATGAACATACTCCATACAAAGGTCAATGTTATCTATCACAGGGGTAGTCAACTTGTAGTTTGCTGGCAGGGGCTCATGGGAATTGTAGTCCATGAACATCTGGAGGACCACAGGTTGACTACCCCTGATCTATTACACACTCTCAAATGTCTCTTTTTTGGTTTTCCTCTTTAGCTTCACTCTTTTCTGAGACACATCCGCTTTAACAACACAGCTGGGGAAGAAATCTTTTTTGATGAGAATGGTGATCTTGTAACTGGGTATGACATTATGAACTTGGTTACATTCCCATATGTCTATGCACACAAATTTCAAGTTGGGCAGATGGACCCCCGGGCTTCTGTGGGCAAACAGTTCACCCTCAATACAAGTGCCATTGTGTGGAATCCCAAATTTAAGCAGGTATGAAGATTATTAGTAACCAGATTTTAGGCTTTGGTTCACTGACGTTCAGAAGTACAAAACATGGTTGAAATTGTATTTGAGCTGAGATCAGCTAGCAAGGTGGAAAACTTATCAGCAGTGGTAGATTAATTGCCCATTATTAACAGCTTCTGATATGCTTACAGTGTTAGGACATAAACACTGAAGTAGCATTGAAGTACCCAAGGAGAGTGAGAGATTTTCCCCTCCAAAGTTCACTTCTTTAGATATAGCCATTGATTCATCCTACATAATTATTTTCACATTTTAAGGTAACATTTCTCTTTCCTTTCTGTATAATTTCACTTGGAAGGGAAATCCACACACCCTTTTGTACCTTCAACCACAGGCTAGTTCTCTAGCTTGAGAACAGGAAGGTTCCCTCTTTGAATGTCTCTTAGACTAAAATGGTCTAGATTCAAAACTGACCTCAAATACCTCAAAAAAAGGGAGCGGGTACAGAGAAGTAGATTTCTGGGAGTAACTGAGTTAATGGAAACTAGGAGAGTAATACTAATGTGAACAAAATAAAATATTTATTTGCATTCTGTTCCAGGGATTCCAAAACAGGGATCTAAGGATCCCTGGAGGTCCAGAGGGGGTCCTCATCCTTCCCCTCCTTCCTTAATTGATTTGGCCACATGCTTTGAAACTGGCCACCTCTGCCAAGATGGATTGATGGGTAGACTGAGGATATAAAACTCAAAGGAGGGGAATTGGCTGTGCCATGGCATGACAATTCACAAGTGACTTGTCTGTTCCTGCCCTTCTTTCCAGCCTATAAGAGGCAGGGCTGCCATAGTATTAGTAAAAGTGGAGAGACAAAGTGAAAGGAAAGGATGCAAGGTGCAAAGGGTGCATGTGGTGATGTCAGTTCTGGAGACATGTCACTTCTGGGGATATCGCATCTGAAACGCCACAGTTAAGTTTAGCTATTGTGTGATCTTATACTCTCTCAAGAGATTTCTTAATAAGCTGAAGTTGGTCCTTAAATATAAAAAACGTCCCTTGAAAAAGCTGTAGGTGAAACGCGTCGGGACTTGTGTGAAATAAGAATAAAAGAATTACTGAAACTGAAGAGAGATGCCTTTTGAACTTGTCCATTGGTCTGGAGGATCATTGTCCATGGGGTTGCGATGGGTCGGACATGACTTTGCACCCAACAACAACAACAACGAAGAGAGATGACTCTATATAAGTATAATTTGGATATTTTTTACTGCCATATTGGTTTCCCAGTGCATCTGTACTATTCTACTTCTGGGGATATGGCAGGGAGGTGTGGCCAGCTAACATTACTTCCAGAGGTCTTCAAAGACAGAAAATTTATTTTGGGGGCTCCTTTGTGGTCAAAAGATTGGAAAAGACTGCTCTATTCTATGGAGTGAGAGGATATCAGCCCATTCTGTCATCAGCACCTTTCTCTTGGATCTTCATTAGGGCATTCCCCGATCCAGGTGTGTTGAGAGTTGTCTACCGGGTCAAAGTCGGGTAGCAATAGAGGGGAAGGACATCTGTTGCTACAACTGTGCTCAGTGTCCCAGAGGGAGGATTTCAGACCAAATGGGTAAGTAGAAGAAAGTAAATTGATAAGAGAAACAACCAAAATGGGCAGCTGGTCCTCAAAATAGATAGCAAAAGAGGCCAGACAAAATCAGGTCCGCCATTTTGGCTGTGATGGCTAAAGAAGGCCATATTCACTGGGGGTAATTCCAGAGTTATCCAGCAATCTGAACTTCTTTAGATTGTAGGTTCGGCTGCCTCAATGGACATTCTATGGCCTAGAACAATATTGTTTAATTTAATAAAATTAAGGTAAAACTAAAGTGACAACAGAATTCTAAGCCCCATTGTGCTTTGGAATATATAGGTTTTACCAATGAGATTTTACATGTGATTTGTTACATTATAAAGGGTGATTATTTTCTGTGGGTGTAAACCTGGCTTCCTGTGTTTGGAGACCAGGATAATGGATCTACAGAAGATGCTGGAGATGCCAACTAACAGTCCTTTACCTGGTGTGCCTCCCTCTCTTTCCCTCCCTCCCTATGTTTAAAATACCCACCTTTCAAACTCTGAACACTCCAAGCATATCAGGGACACGAAGCAGAGAAACTGCCCTTTTGTCCAAAATGCACAAAGTCAGATCTGGGTTCTTTTTTGATACAACCACAGTATCTGCAGCTGCATTCCCTGCTTCAAGTTTCTACCTCCCCAAACTGTTTCCAGACACAGTTAATGAGAAAAGGGAAAAGGCTCATAACTTACAATGTACCTTAATGAAGGAATCCAAACAAACATGTTAGTGAATGAAATGAGTAACTGAACTTATCTCTGTGTTAATTACAGCGAAAAAAGGACCCCTTTACACAATTTAATTTAATTGGAACTATAAATACAGATTCTATTGATGTAATCTCTTTATTGACTTCTTTAATGGATCAAGTCTAATACTTTTTTTCTGGGATTCTTGAACTATTACAATGGATCACATTGATGTACACTTAAATCTGCCCTGCATCTAAGTGAGAAAGGCAGACTCTGAATAATGTAAATTTAAAATGATTTAAGTAGATCAGGAGAATTTATCTTATTTGCTTCAGAATGATTGGTGCCTTGTCCTTTTGTTTTAGATGCAGCCCAATGTGAAAAGTGCCCAGAAGATCAGTATCCAAACCAGGAGCAAATTCAATGCCTCTGCAAAACTGTCACCTATTTATCCTATACAGAGTCCTTGGGAGCAGTTCTGGTTTCTATGGCTCTTTTTCTTTCACTGATCTCCATGGTGGTGACAGGGACTTTCCTTCTGCACTGGAACACACCCCTGGTCAAAGCTAACAATAGGAATATCACCTGCACCCTCCTGGCCTCTCTACTGCTTGGCTTCCTGTGCTGCTTCCTCTTTATCGGGGAACCTGGGAAGGTGACCTGCCTCCTTCGACAAGTTTTGTTTGCCATCACCTTCTCCATCTCTGTTTCTTGTGTATTGGGAAAAACCCTGACTGTGGTTGTGGCTTTCATGGCCACGAAGCCACGAAACATCATGAAGACATGGGTAGGGAAGAGGCTAGGAGTGTCGGTCACCATTCTCGGTTCTCTCATTGAAGTGGGCATCTGTGCTGTGTGGTTGGTAACTTCTCCCCCTTTCCCTGAGTTTGACATCTACTCCCAGGTTGCTTTCATAATAGTCCAATGTAATGATGGTTCAGCAGTGATGTTATATATTGTCTTGGGCTACATCAGCCTGCTTGCAGCCATCAGCTTTGTTGTGGCTTTCTTTGCAAGGATGTTGCCCAGTAGTTTCAATGAAGCCAGGTTGATTACCTTCAGCATGTTGGTGTTCTGCATAGTTTGGTTGTCCTTTGTCCCCACCTACCTGAGCACCAGTGGGAAATCCATGGTGGCTGTGGAGATCTTCTCCATCTTGACCTCTAATGCTTGCTTACTGGGGTTTATCTTCCTCCCCAAATGCTACATTATTATCATGAGACCTGAACTCAATACCAGAGAGCAGCTAGTAAATAAAACTAAGAACAAATTAAAATGATCATTAAATTAGTTTGAATAAACTAGCCTAACCTGAATCTAACCAATTCTCTTGATGAAAGGATGTGATTTTTATATACTACAGTGAAGCCATTTTGGAGGACCAACAATAGAACTTAGAGACGTGGTCTTCCCCTGATGTTGCCTTCTGTCTCTGGAATTAAGATGTTTAGTGTTTCTGAATGTGGTTCCCCACAGTCACCATGACACTGGTAGATTTGTCCTCCATAAATCTATACAATCCCTGTTTAGTCTTCTGGCAACGTTAAGGCCAACAAAGTTTAATTCTGAGTATTAGCTTTTGTGCATATGCATATTCCTTAAGATGCAGTATGCGTGCATACCAAAGCTTGTGCCTAGATTTAAACTTAGTTGGTCTTGACAGCTCCATTGGATTCAAACTTTTTTCTATTGCTTCAAACCAGCATGGTGACTCACCTGATTCTATATTCCTGTGACCACTGCTACATCTTCTGGGAGCAAATTCCACCCTTGAATCAACATCTTTGTAAGGGAGTATTTCCTTTTGTTCATCCTGAACCTATGGACAATCAGGTTCATTGGATACCCTCATTAGCCAGGGGGAGCTCTGCTTCACCACCATGGCATTATCAACATCAAGTGGGAGCTCCTTCCTGAACTATTTTGGATGCAGCTGGGAGAATCTCTCCTTACAATTTCAAAAATACGTAACCTACCCAAAACTGGCCAATAAGAAGAGAGCAACCACATAGCATGAAAAAGAGTAGGAAAGAACATCATCTTATTGGGGTGCAGAATACATAAACTACAGTTCCCAGGGAAAATATGGGATTTTGTTCAGAGTTTAGGCATTATTTAATATCAACTTGAATTCTCTGTTAATCAAAAGTAAGTTATGAGTGCAGAAAGTGCCACTGTAATCCTCATAATAAAGCCCTCTTTTCTCCTGATGTCTTTCTTTTGATTCTTTTTTATTTCTCTTATTTTTGTCTCTCTACCCCATCTTCCCCCAGCTCCTCTCTGTGTCACAGATTGGGGGTTTCCAATTTTCCTGGGTCAATAAGATGTAATACCTGGATGGCATCCAAGCAGCTTTTCTGCTGATGAAAAAAATATGCATCACCTCAATGTCTGTTTTAGGATCATGGAAACTGCATGATCAAAAGGCAGAAGAGTTGGGGGTAAAGCAATTGGGAACTGAGTTAGAGTGATTGTAAAAGCCACCAGGATGCCACCTCCTGTCTTAAGAACATAAGATGATCCCTGTAGGGTTACACCAATGGGCCTTCTAGTCTACCATACTGTCTCACACAGTGACCAACTGGTTCCTCTGGATGGCCATTAGTGGGCATAGAGGCCTTTCCCTGATGTTGTCTCCTGGCTCTGAGATTCGAAGGCTTATGGTCTCTGAATGCAGAGTTTCCCCTCCGTCACCATGGCTAGTACCTGCTGATAGACCTATCCTCCATGAATCTCATTCTTTTACAAAGCAGTCTTACTTTATATGCATAAATGATATGATGAAGCCACTATACAGAATAGTGGTCCATCATAATGAGTATTGGTCCATCTTAATGAGTATTGGTCCTTGGTCCATCATAATGAGTATTGTCTACTGAGACCAGCAGTGGCTTCAGGTCTCAAAGAGAGGTCTTTTATCATGCCAAACAGAGGCTCTTCCATTAAGCCTAGCCTGTCTCCCTTTACAGAAGCCAACATATGCTGCTAATTATGTTTACATTTGTTACAAAAATGCAAGAAATGCTCCAGTGTATAAAAAAAGTATTCCAGCAGGGTTTTCTCATCAGGTGCACAGAACCCTTGGGAGAAATTTCCCAGAAGACAGAGCAGACATTAAGTTTGTGACTTTCTAATGCAGGCAGCTGTTAAAATTCCGCTTTTGAGAGATATCAGCATGATACATTGAGGCAAGTGATACCAGAAGATCTAATTGTGTGGATGAATGGAGAAAAGTGTACACCAAAGCAGCTACAGAAGAAACTGAATCTGACATCAAAAGACCTTTTCAAAATGTTACTAGGTGATTCTGTATATTTTGCTCTTCCATTACGATTGCTATACTGTCCAAAATAGTTTCCCACTTTCTTCGCCTCTGATTAACGCAACTAGTAATCCACATGTCTCTGGTTAGTGAAGTCAAAGTTATTGCTTTCTGAATTGGTCACACTTTTACTAGGGTGTCAGAAATGCTTTTAGGTTGTATAGCAGTGCAGCAAGAGGAGTGTTGGCTGTCAGAAACACCTTAAGTAGTGTTATATTCTTCTAAACTCAGTGGGTTGGATCTTGGAGGGAAAAAAGTAAGGTAAATAGAAATGTTCTCTTTTCCTCCATTCTCTTCTTGACAACAACAAAAGGTGAACGGGGTCCTCTTTGACTACCCAGTGTAGCCATTGAACTTGCCATGTCCAAAACTCTCTTAATTGGGTGAGAGCAAACAAAAAATCTGGCTATACTCAACTGTAATTATTTAATGTACTAAGCTGAAGGGAAAGGGGATTCCAACATGCAGTCAATGAGAAGATTGGAGGGTGGAGCTATGAGGAATTGATGGAGGTTGAAAACTGATAGAGTTTAAATGGTAGTCAGAATTTAAGAGAGACTTGGGGCTTTTTACTTGAAGTTTTGTTTTACCTGGGGATGTTTTAATTATGTTTGCAAGTGATTTTGAGGACAACAAAAATGGGGACAAAATAACCCAACCTGCATTTACAACTGTGGAATCTTAGAGGTTGATCAGCAGAATATACTAAATGTATGATGCAAGTATTTGTTGTTATTCCTGTGCAGATTTAAGATCTTAAAATCCTCAATATTAATGATTCACTATTGGACAAATGCAATACATATTGACATGTGGATAAAGTGGCCTAATACAAAGAATCATAGAATCATAGAGTTGGAAGGGGCCATACAGGCCATCTAGTCCAACCCCCTGCTCAATGCAGGATCAGCCCTAAGCATCCTAAAGCATACCTGGAGAAGTTTTAATTATGTCTTCAAGTGATTTTGAGGACAACTAAAGAGGAGACAAAATAGCCCAACCTGTGTTTACAACCTCAGAACCTTAGAGGTCGAGCAGCAGAAAATACTAAGTGTATGATGCAAGTATTTGTTGCTATTCCTGTGCAGATTTAAGATTTTTAAATCATCAATATTAATTTAGATATACATTTAGATATACTGGACACCACTGAGCATTTTTAATAAAGAACTAAGTGAAATACAAAATTGTTGGGACTGTCCGTTTATTTGATCCTTTTCAGAGGAAGTAATTACTCATATCAGTTTTGTATATTGACATTAATTGGTCTCTGAGGAGGGATATGTTCTTTGGAATTATTTCACTGTCTCTTGGGTACTGATGATCAATGAAAATGAACATCCATAGCCTTACTTTTGCTAAAAGGTGTACATTACAACCCTGAAAAGATAAATGTCCACTGCTAGTAATCCAATGGATTGATGACTTCACAAATTTATCAGCATTAGAATATATGCCGTACAGTGCATGGACATAGTTTTAGATATTTGTGAATCTTCCACAGAGACTTTTTAATAGACTTGCCACCATTGTTGTTACATTCTGTTATATTGGCTTATATTATTTCATATTTTTCTCTTTTCAGTAATTAATTTTTTATTCCAGTTCCTTGCTACAATCAACTTATCGCCCGAGAAATTAATTCCTTCTGCGAGCAGCTTCTTCTGCCAGAGCACCTGGAGCACCTTCTCTTTTGAAACTAGCTCATCCACTCTACTTCTCATCCTGTAGGTAGGTTGGGCCATCCATTTGAATTGAGAAGGTGTTTGTTCTTTGGGAGCCTTGGGGTATTTCATGAGGTCAAAGTCACTATAAGCAGTCTACTTTACTAAAGAAACAAATTTTAATTCAGAAAAGTGATATCAGGAGTGATGTCTGTTGTTCAGGTGTGGTTTGCTAAAATTAGAGAGGGGGGGTCCCCAAATGATGTGGTTGTTCACCAAAGTGACCCACTGATCTTCCTTAACATATATTAATTGTAAATGATTTGAAGAATTAGAGCTTATGGAAGGTGTCATTTTTCAACTGAGAAGAGGCCAGTTTATTTTGCAATAAACACTGGCTAAATAGAGGCTGGATAGTCATTTGACATAAATTCTGATTTTATGAACTCAGGCAGATAGTGTGTGGGTGGGCAGGAAGTGATGTGCCAGTGTCAGTCTCTTGTGGCCCTTCCTTGCATACCCGGGGAATTGCTGATTGCCACTGTGGGAAGGTAGGTGAATTTCCTCCAGGACAGGCTGGATTCTGGAGATTTTTTGGTGCAGAGGATCACCTGGGCATGACATTTGGGGTCACTGTAGATAGGCAGGTAGTTTTGAGTTCCTGTATTGTGCAAGGGTTTGGACTAGATGACCCTGGAGGTATCATCCACCTCTATGATTCTTTCATTTTAACCCTATTTGTGTAGACTGGTAAAAAAAAAAATTGTAAATGAGTTGTTAGTGATGTAGACAATTCCCTGGGGGGGAGGGAGAGGAGATCACTCAGAATTACACCTGGCCACCCAAGTACAAAGATCAGTTTCTCAGGAAAAACTTTTCGGCTATTGTGTGAACTCTAGTATTTGACATAGCACAGATGTCCCACTACTGTCTAATCTTGCGTTCCCTGGGGTCCACAGCCAGCTCTACAGGGATTTTCAAATGTAGTGCTTCAGAAGAAATCATTACTTTAAAGCATGAAAAGATATTTTAATTATTTTAACCATACCTCTCACACCATTCAAAGTACTTATGGATGCTTCACCCAGGTGGACAAATCAGGTCAAATACACAAGATGAGTATTATATTTCCCAAGGAGAGAAGGTTCCTCTCACAATTCTTCACCAATCATAGCTCAAAGAAGAGCAGTTGGAGAATGGTTTCTGTACTGCAGTCGCCACTTTTGGCTTCAGTGTTATTGATCTGTCATTTATCTTTTTCACACTGAATACAGGTACTACGTCTGGCGATTTGAAATTAGGTCATATTCATCCCATTCAGTTGCTACAGTTAATGCGAGAAGAGATTGTAATTTGAACTCTTTCCTCGTGTTACCTTTTCCAAGGATTACAAAACAAACAGTAATGAAAAATGTTCAACAAAACTGCCGCATCTTATTTCCTGCTCCTGGAATTCTCAGAGGTTCGGGAACTGCAGTTTCTCCACTTCAGTATATTTCTGATGTTGTACTTGGCAACGGTCATAGGGAACCTCCTCATCATCTTGTCAGTCGCTTTAGACCATCACCTGCACACCCCCATGTACTTCTTTCTGATGAACTTGGCTATGCAGGACCTGGGCCAAGTGTCCGTCATCCTCCCCAAATCCATGATCAATTCCCTCCTGAATACCAGGCACATTCAATATTCAGGGTGTGTTGCTCAAGTCTTCTGGCTTACCTTTTTTATATCATCTGATTGGAGCATCCTGACAGTCATGGCGTATGACCGGTATGTGGCCATTTGCAATCCTTTACACTATGAAATAGTAATTAATATTCAGGCCTACACTGAAATCATTGCTGGTGTATGGATTGCTGGTTTTCTATCTGCAGGGATGCACACCATTGGGACTTTTGCCACCCATTTCTGCTCTAATGTTGTCAATCAGTTCTTTTGTGAAATCCCACAAGTAATAAAAGTGTCTTGTTCTGGCATCCACCCCCTTGAAATGAGTACTCTTGGGGTTGGAATTGTCCTTGCGGCAGGCTGTTTTGTCTATATCATTGTAACTTATGTGCACATTTTCACCACGGTGTTAAGATTGCCTTCTGCAAAGGGGAGGCAGAAGGCTTTCTCCACCTGCATCCCCCACCTCATTGTCTGCTCCACATTTATATTTACTGCAAGTGTTGCCCACCTGAAGCCTGCCTCTAAGACTTCATCTTGGTTAGATTTGATGTTTACTGTACTCTATTCCCTGATTCCACCGATGGTGAATCCAGTGATTTACAGCATGAGAAACACGGAGATGAAAAAAGCCATGTCCAAAGTTTTAAGTTTCAGGTACATAGCTAGAAATGCATGATCAGTCGTGTCACTGCAAGTGTGTGTGTTGTGCCTAAATCACTGCTAAGACTATAGTTTAGCCTTCATAGTAAGGTAGCTCTTACTACTACACTGAACATATTGTTTGCTGAAATATTTATACTCCAACCTTTGCTTTTGGCTCAACTTGGAAGCCTATCTCTGGCTATTCCATTTGAGGAAGAATTACTGAAGTCAGAGGAAATATCCTTAGAATATAAAGAATAAGGATTTATTCTCTCACTTTTCTCTACCTTAAGGAGTCTCAAAGAGGCTTATAACCATCTTATACTGCTCTCCTCACAACAGGAACCTTGTGGAGTAGGCTGTCCATAGAGTGTTCTGAGAGAACTTTGACTAACCTAATGCCATGTCGCAGTATTCACATGGGAAGCTGAGGAGTCAAACCCCATTCTTCAGAACATAATCCAGTATTTTAATTTGATACCACACCACTCTTAGCCACTACACTACACTGCCTCTCCTCTTTAGGCTGATGGAAGGCTACTTGGAAGAAATATATCCACGAACAATAGCAATGGGCCTATTTATAATGATATCTCCTTGATGACTATTAATTGTTAAAAATGCCCATCAGTACTTGGAGGAAGTGTGACAGCACCCTTCCTAGTTGAACAGAGAAGGCAGCTGTATGGGTTGGATCCAACCAGTCTTTTCACCCTATGTATCCAGTTCTTTTTTCCTACATTTCCCATCCAAGAATTCATTTGCCAAGACAGGTCACATGATTCCAGATTACATTTTGTGAGTGGTTAAAAGGGATCACATTATCCATGTTAATTTCTGGAAGAAACAGAAAAGCAGAAATATATTGCATGGAATTGTGTGATAAACTTGGAGTACAACGTCACTTTCTCTGATGTGTGATAACAGATCTGCATCTCGTTAGGGATTATTCTTCTTTGCTTGCATTTGTATCATCTGTGTATTTTGAAAAATAAACAAAATATTACCAGTTCTTTTACATTTCTATCACTCTCTCCTACAAAGGAAACCAATCTGCTAATAAAGAGGGGATTTACTTGGGATACTAAAATCACATTGTTAGGTTGTAGAACACCAGCTAGATCAAGTATCCTTGTCAGTTCAGTGGTTGGACCTGCTAATTAAGAGAAGAAGGGTCTCACAGTTTATGCTGGAGAACATGGGAGCCATGTATCCAGAACCCTATGTAGAACAGAGACTGTAGTACATTAATTGGCTGAATTGAATCATATGTTCATCAAAGTCAATATTAACTTCTATGTCAGACTGGCAATGGCTCTCTCATAGTCCTGGTGCATTCATGGTGAAATGTGAAATTCATTCCATGTTTTACCTACTTCCAATGTTACACATTGTCTTGGGCTACATAGGCCTGCTTGCAGCCATCAGATTTATTGTGGCTTTCTTTGTAAGGATGTTGCCCAGTAGTTTCAATGAAGCCAAGTTGATCACCTTCAGCATGTTGATGTTCTGCATAGTTTGGTTGTCCTTTGTCCCCACCTACTTGAGCACCAGTGGAAAATCCATGGTGGCTGTGGAGATCTTCTCCATCTTGACCACTAATGCTTGTATGCTGGGATTTATCTTCCTCCACAAATGCTACATTATTATCATGAGACCTGAACTCAATACCAGAGAGCAGCTAGTAAATAAAAATAAGAACAAATTAAAATGGTAATTAAATTAGTTTGAATAAACTAGCCTAACCTGAATATAACCAATTCTCTCGATGAAAGGATGTGATTTTGATATACTGCAGTGAAGCCATTTTATATCAATTCCTGCTTAGAGTCATTTTAGTTGACTGCAAAAAGCTTTAATAAAATAAAGCATATAAAATTAAATAACAAATGAATGATTAAATAAATAAATGCAAAACACACGTATTTAAGTAGATCAGGATATATTTTTTATTTGCTTCACAATGATTGGTGCCTTCTCCTTGATGCCTCTCCCACCTTTTTTAATGTCTCCCAGTCACTCTTTTTGACATCTTCCTGCTTCTTTAGATTCCTTGAATTTCCTGAGGTAAGTGAATGAAGTGGAGAAGACATAGAGAAGAATGGAAGCAGGTATCAATCAACATTTGTTTGGTTTTGTTAGCGGTCATAGTCCTTGCTTTGAGGGCCAGTTTGCCTGCAAATTCCCTCCACCAAGCTTGCACCTTGCACCTTGCAACTCTGTTACTTTGCACTCATATCTTTGTGCTCAAAATGTACAGATGTGTGTCAATTTTGCATCATCTACAATCACACAGAAATGGGAAAGTGCACTCTCCATCCAGATGCAATGCTTTCCAGGAGCACATCCCTAATCTCATCATTGATTAAGTGCTTTTTACTTCCCATCTCACCAATGGAACTCCATTAGCCATGATTAACATATCCACCACACAGAAACCCTTTTCCTGTTCTCACAACTTTGCAATTAAATATGTCAGAAATGGTCATCAAGGTTCCATTTGCACTCTGACTTAATTTAGTCAATGCAACAAGGAATCGTATTGGACAATTATGTTCTGACATCATTATAGATAATCCTCATGTTGCTGGATCAGACCAGTAGTACATCTAGTTCATCATCCTGTCTCACATAGTGGCCAACCACTTACTTTGGAGGACCAACAATATGACTTAGAGACCATGGTCTTCCCTTGATGTTGCCTTCTGTCTCTGGAATTCAGATGTTTAGTGTTTCTGAATGTGGTTCCCCACAATCACCATGTCACTGGTAGATGTGTCCTCCATAAATCTATACAATCCCTATTTAGTCTTGGGGCAACTTTAAGGCCAACGAAGTTTTATTCTGAGTATTAGCTTTTGTGCACATGCACACTCCTTAAGATGCACTATGCTTGCATACAAAAATTTGTGTCTAGATTTAGTTGGTCTTGACAGCTCCATTGGATTCAAACTTTTTTCTATTGCGTCTGACCAGCATGGTGACTCACCTGATTCTATATTCCTGTGACCACTGCTACATCTTCTGGGAGCACATTCCACCCTTGAATCAACATCTTTGTAAGGGAGTATTTCCTTTTGTTCATCCTGAACCTATGGACAATCAGGTTCATTGGATACCCTCATCAGCCAGGGGGGAGCTCTGCTTCACCATCATGGCATTATCAACATCAAGTGGGAGCTCCTTCCTGAACTATTTTGGATGCAGCTGGGAGAATCCCTCCTTACAATTTAAAAAATACACAACGTGTCCAAAACTGACCAATAAGAACAGAGCAACCACATGGCATGAAAAAAGTAAGAAAGAACATCATCTTATTGAGGTATAGAACACATAAACCACAGAGGGGATCTGATAACCATCTTCAAGTATTTAAAAGGGTGTCATATGGAGGATGGTGCAGAATTGTTTTCTCTTCCCCTGGAGGGACAGACCAGAACAAATGGGATGAAATTAATTCAAAAGGAATTCCATGTAAATATCCGGAAGAATTTCCTGACAGTTATAGCGGTTTCTCAGTGGAACAGGCTTCCTCTGGAGGTGGTGGGTTCTCCAGCTTTGGAAAATTTTAAACAGAGGCTAGATAGCCATGTGGTGGAGAGGCTGATTCTGTTAAGACAAAGGGGTGGCAGGTTACAGTAGATGAGCGATTGGGATTTGAGTGTCCTGCATAGTGCAGGGGGTTGGACTAGATGACCCATGAGGTACCTTACAACTCTATTATTCTATGATTCAATGAGTTCCCAGGGAAAATATAGGATTTTGTAAAAATCCAGACTTCAGGCACAGGAATAATTTAATATTGACTTGAATTATCTGTTACTCATAAGTAAATTATGAGTGCAGAAAGTGCCACTTTAATCCTCATAATAAAGCCCTCTTTTCTCCTGATGTCTTCCTCGCAATTCTTTTTTATTTCTCTTATTTTCCTCTCTACCCCCTCTTCCCTCAGCTCCTCTCTGTGTCACAGATTGGGGGTTTCCAATTTTCCTGGGTCAATAAGATGTAATACCTGGATGGCATCCAAGCAGCTTTTCTGCTGATGAAAAAAATATGCATCACCTCAATGTCTGTATTAGGATCATGGAAACTGCATGATCAAAAGGCAAAGGAGTTGGGGGTAAAGTAATTGGGAACTGAGTGACGGTGATTGAAAAAGCCACCAGGATGCCACCTCCTGTCTTAAGAACATAAGATGATCCCTGTAGGGTTACACCAATGGGCCTTCTAGTCCACCATACTGTCTCACACAGTGACCAACTGGTTCCTCTGGATGGCCATTAGTGGGCATAGAGGCCTTTCCCTGATGTTGCCTCGTGGCTCTGAGTTTCAAAGACTTATTGCCTTTGAATGCCGAGTTTCCCCTCAGTCACCATGCCGATAGACGTATCCTCCAAGAATCTCATTCTTTTTTAAACCAGTTTTACTTTATATGCATATATGATATGATATACAGATTAGTGGTGCATCATAATGAGTATTGGTTCATCATAGTGAGTATTGGTCCTTGTTCCATCATAATGAGTATTGTCTACTGAGACCAGAGAGGTCTTTCGTCATACCAAACAGAGGCTCTTCCATTAAGCCCAGCCTGTATCCCTTAACAGGAGCCAACATATGCTGCTAATTATCTGTTTACAATTGTTATAAAAATGGAACAAATTCTCCAGTGTATAAAAAAGTATTCCAGAAAGGTTTTCTCATCAGATGCACAGAACCCTTGGGAGAAATTTCCCAGAAGACAGAGCAGACATTAAGTTTGTGACTTTCTCATTAAAATTCTGATTTTGAGAGAGATCAGTGTGAGGCTTTGAGGCATATGATACCAGAAGATCTAATTATGTGGATGAATGAAGAAAAGTGAGCACCAAAGCAGCTACAGAAGAAACTGAATCTGACATCAAAAGACCTTTTCAAAATGTTACCAGGTGATTCTGTATTTTATTCTTCCATTATGATTGCTATACTGTCCAAAATAGTTTGCCACTTTCTTTGCCTCTGATTAATGTAACCAGTAATCCACATGCCATCCCTTGTCTCTGGCTAGTGAAGTCATATTTAGAGTTCCTATAGTTAAAGCCTATTGAAACCAATGGGCATAGTGTGGATCAACTTTGTACAGGGCTGTCCTCCATAGAAATCTTTTGTATAGATGAGCATAGATTCCTGTGAGTTCTCAAGGATACAAATAAAACAAAAGAAGTTGGAAAGAAAACAATGTGTGTTGTTGTTGTTGTTGTTCAACAACTCCTTCAATCTTGTGTAATTTACATTGGTAATCCACTATGTCTAGGCAGGAGGTTCAATAATTGTTCTAGCCCAATACTGAAGTTATTGCTTTCTGAATTGGTCACCCTTTTACTAGGGTGTCAGAAATGCTTTTAGGTTGTATAGCAGTGCAGCAAGAGGAGAAGTGTTGGCTGTCAGGAACACCTTAAGTAGTGTTATATTCTTCTAGAATCATAGAATCATAGAGTTGGAAGGGACCATACAGGCCATCTAGTACAGCCCCCTGTTCAACCCAGGATCAGCCCAAAGCATCCTAAAGCATCCAAGAAAAGTGTATATCCCACCTTTGCTTGAAGACTGCCAGTGAGGCAGTCTTAACTCAGTGGGTTGGATCTTGGAGGGGAAAAAAGTGAGGAACATAGAAATGTTCTCTTTTCCCCCATTCTCTTCTTGACAACAACAACAAAAGGTGAATGAGGTCTTCTTTGACTCCCCAGTGTAGCCATTAGACTTGCATGTCCAAAACTCTTCTGAGGTAGTAAGGAGCTGCACTGGGTGAGAGCAAACAAAAAATCTTGTTATACTCAAATGAAATTATTTAATGTACGAAGTTGAAGGAAAGAGGATTCCAACATGCAGTCAATGAGAAGATTGGAGGGTGGGGCTATGAGGAATTGATGGAGGTTGAAGACTGATGGAGTGTAAATGTTAATCAGCATTTAAGAGAGGAATGACTTGGAGCTTTTTACTTGATGTTTTGTTTTACCTGGTGAAGTTTTAATTATGTCTTTAAGTGATTTTGAGGACAACAAAAGAGGGGACAAAATAACCCAACCTGTGTTTACAACAGTGGAACCTTAGAGGTTGATCAGCAGAAAATACTAAATGTATGATGCAAGTATTTATTGTTATTCCTGTGCAGATTTAAGATCTTAAAATCCTCAATATTAATTATACACTATTGGACAAATGCAATACATATTAACATGTGGATAAAGTGACCTAGTGCAAAGGACCAAACACATTTCTTCCTCAGTGGACTGATATTAAAATGCACTGATACAATGTTGCAATAGGGATAATAAGGTGGTAAAAGGAATCTGAAATAGATAAAAATAAATCATATTTTGTTTCATTTATTTTCGATTTCTCCTTGGAAACTCTGGCTTTTGCTGTCAGACAAAATAATAATATTCATGGCTTTGTACATAACTATCTGTAATTTAAAATTATTTTAATGCAGATGAACTTTATTGTTTATTATGGTACCTCAGCTTTCTGCACCTATATTAATGAATACCATCAGTTAATGAATATATTCAATCTTTGGTTATTTTATTAACTGAACAAAATCTGGGTTGATATCACTGGAAGACAATATATCCTTTTCATATGCCTTGTAGATATATTTACAGAATTAAGTTATTTTAACAATTGATGTGGGGCTCCTTAACTCTTCTGACAGCCATTTAATGATGGAGAATTTGGTTTTAATGATCTTAGTTTTTATCATCAAGCTTGTGATGTTGGTCAATAAATATGATATGAAGAAATCAATGGAATAAGAACCTATACTGTACTATTGGGGCAAAGCAATGTGATACGGCCCAAAGTATTATATTTGTTGACTCTATGGAACTGAACCTGAAACTAAGTTGAAAAAATACATTTAGATATTTTGGACACTACTGAGCATTATTAGTAAAGGACTAAATCACTGAAGCAGTCGGTGAGGGCTTAAATCGACTCTGGGAAAGGTAGAGGACAGGAAGACCTGGAGGATCATAACATCGGGATGGGTCAGACATGACTTTGCAACTAACAACAACAAAGTGAAATACCCAGTTGTTGGGCCTGTCCATTTATTTGGTCCTTTCAGAGGAAGCAATTACTCATATCAGTTTTGTATATTGACATTAATGAATATGTTCTTTGAAATTGAGGATGGATATGTTCTCTGAAAGAGCCTCTTGTGGCGCAGAGTGGTAAGGCAGCGATATGCTGTCTGAATCTGTCTGCCCATGAGGTTGGGAGTTCAATCCCAGCAGCCGGCTCAAGGTTGACTCAGCCTTCCATCCTTCCGAGGTCGGTAAAATGAGTACCCAGCTTGCTGGGGGGTAAACGGTGATGACTGGGGAAGGCACTGGCAAACCACCCCGTATTGAGTCTGCCAAGAAAACGCTAGAGGGCGTCACCCCAAGGGTCAGACATGACTCGGTGCTTGCACAGGGGATACCTTTACCTTTACCTTTATGTTCTCTGAAATTGTTTCACTGTCTCTTGGAGACTGATGATCAATGGAAATGAACATCCATAGCCTTACTTTTATTTGTAGTCTTCATAGATCTGAAGATGGCATTTGACTCTATCCTTAGATCATCTCTATGGAGCAAAATTGCCAATCTCAATATTGACCCTCACCTCGTATTTCTGCTAAAGAGTTGTTGGAGTGCAAACTCCGCTTGATTTTTATTTTTTTTTTACTTTGTATTTCCCTACTTGTGTTGTTTATTATGCCAATAAAGGCTTCTGTATCTGTATCTCCATCTGTACAACCCTTTAAAGATAAATGTCCACTGCTAGTAATCCAATGGATTAAGGACTTCACAAGTTTATCAGCATTAGAATATATGCCGTACAGTGCATGGTCATAGTTTTAGATATTCGTGAATCTTCTACAGAGACTTTTTAATAGACTTTCCACCTTTGTTGTTACATTATGTTATATTTGCTTATATTATTTCATATTTTTCTGTTTTCAGTAATTAATTTTTTATTCCAGTTTCTTGCTACAATCAACTTATCACCTGAGAAATTAATTCCTCCTGCAAGCAGCTTCATCTGTCAGAGCACTTGGAGCACCTTCTCTTTTGAAACTAGCTCATCCACTCTACTTCTCATCCTGTAGGTAGGTTGTGCCATCCATTTGAATTGAGAATGTGTTTCTTCTTTGGGAGCCTTGGGGGATTTCATGAGGTCAAAGTCTCTATAAGCAGCCTACTTTACTAAAGAAACAAACTTTAATTCAGAAAAGTGATATCAGGAGTGATGTCTGTTGTTCAGGTGTGGTTTGTTAAAATTAGAGAGGGAGGGTCCCCAAATGATGTGGTTGTTCACCAAAGTGATCCACTGATCTTCCTTAACATATATTAATTGTAAATGATTTGAAGCATTAGAGCTTATGGAAGGTGTCACTTTCCAGCTGAGAAGAGGCCAGTTTACTTTGCAATAAATATCAGCTAAACATCCAGAAGAAGTTCCTAAAAGGGTTGTTCCTAAGTGGAACCAGCTTCCTCAGGAGATAGAATCATAGAATCATAGAATAATACAGTTGGAAGGTACCTTATGGTTCATCTAGTCCAACCCCCTACACTATGCAGGACACTCACATCCCAATCACTCATCTACTGTAACCTGCCACCCCTTTGCCTTCACAGAATCAGCCTTTCTTTCAGATCGCCATCTAGCCTCTGTTTAAAAATTTCCAAAGATGGAGAACCCACCACCTCCCAAGGAAGCCTGTTCCACTGAGAAATCCTGCTAACCGTCAGGAACTTCTTCTGCATGTTTAGATAGAATGTCTTTTGAATTAATTTCATCCAATTCTTTCTGATCTGTCCAGATGGTGGGTTCTCCTTCTTTGGAAGTTTTTAAGCAGAGGGTAGATAGTCATTTGATATAAATGCTGATTTTAAGAACTCAGGCAGATAATGTGTGGGTGGGGAGGAAGTGATGTGCCAATGTTTGTCTCTTGTGGCCCTTCCATACCCAGGGAATTACTGATTGCTACTATGGGGTGATAGGTGAATTTCTTCCAGGCCAGGCTAGATTCTGGAGATTTTTGGTGGAGATTTTCATGTCACTTGGACATGAAATTTGGGGTCTCTGTGGATAAGCAGGTAGTTGTGAGTTCCTGCATTGTGCAGGAACCTGGAGGTACCTTCCAACTCTATGTTTCTTTGATTCTAACCTTATTTGTGTAGATTGGTAAAAAGAATATGGGATATGTGTTTTTAGTGGGGTAGACAACAAGGTGGGGGGGGGAGAGGAGATCACTCAGAATTACACCTGGCCACCAGAGTACAAAGATCAATTTCTCAGGAAAACTTTTCTGCTATTGTGTAAACTCTAGTATTTGATATAGCACTGATGTCCCACTACTGTCCAACCTTGCCTTCCCTGGGGTCCACAGCCAGCTCTACAGGAATTTTCAATGTAGTGCTTCAGAAGAAATCATTACTTTAAAGCATGAAAAGATATTTTAATCATTTTAACCACACCTCTCACACCATTCAAAGAACTTATTGAGGCTTCACCCAGATGAACAAAGCAGGTCAAATACAGAAGACGAGTATTTTATTTCCCAAGGAGAGAAGGTTCCTCTTACAATTCTTCAGAAATCATAGCTCAAAGAAGAGCAGCTGGAGAGTGGTTTCTGTGCTGCTGGTGCCACTTTTGGCTTCAGTGTTACTGATCTGTCATTTATGTTTTTCACACTGAATACAGGTACTATGTCTGGAGATTTGAAATTAGGTCATATTCATCCCATTCAGTTGCTACAGTTAATGCTAGAAGAGATTGTAATTTGAACTCTTTCCTCGTGTTACCTTTTTCAAGGATTGCAAAACACATAGTAATGAAAAATGTTCAACAAAACTGCCACATCTTATTTTCTGCTTCTGGAATTCTCAGAGGTTCGGGAACTGCAGTTTCTCTACTTCAGTATATTTCTGATGTTGTACTTGGCAACGGTCATAGGGAACCTCCTCATCATCCTGTCAGTCGCCTTAGACCATCACCTGCACACCCCCATGTACTTCTTCCTGATGAACTTGGCTTTACAGGACCTGGGCCAAGTGTCCATCATCCTCCCCAAATCCATGATCAATTCCCTCCTGAATACCAGATACATTTCATTTACTGGGTGTGTTGCTCAAGTCTTCTGTTTATTGTTCTTTCTAACATCTGATTGGTGCATCCTAACCGTCATGGCATATGATCGGTATGTGGCCATTTGCAATCCATTACACTATGAAATAATAATTAATATTCAGTCCTACACTGAAATCATGGCTGGTGTGTGGATTGCTGGTTTTCTATCTGCAGGGATGCACACCATTGGGACTTTTACCACCCAGTTCTGCTCTAATGTTGTCAATCAGTTCTTTTGTGAAATCCCACAAGTAATAAAAGTTTCTTGTTCTGGCATCAACCCCCTTGAAATGAGTACTATTGGGGTTGGAATTGCCCTTTCGTCGGGCTGTTTTGTCTATATCATTGTAACTTATGTGCACATTTTCACCACGGTGTTAAGATTGCCTTCTGCAAAGGGGAGGCAGAAGGCTTTCTCCACTTGTATCCCCCACCTCATTGTCTGCTCCATGTTTATATTTACTTCATGTGTGGCCCATGTGAAGCCTGCCTCTAAGAGTTCATCTTGGTTAGATTTGATGTTTACTGTACTCTATTCCCTGATTCCACCGATGGTGAATCCAGTGATTTACAGTATGAGAAACAAGGAGATGAAAAAAGCCATGTCCAAAGTTTTAAGTTTCAGGTACATAGCTAGAAATGCATGATCAGTCGTGTCACTGCAAGTGTGTTATTCCTAAATCGCCATCAAGTTTATAGTTTAGACTTCATAGTAAAGTAGATCTTATTACTACTCTGAGCAAATTGTTTGCTGAAATATTTATACTCCAGCCTTTGCTTTTGGCTCAACTTGGAAGCCTATCTCTGACTTAGGTGGCTATTCCACTTGAGGAAGAATTACTGAAGTCAGAGGTATCCTTAGAAGATGAAGAATAAGGATTTATTCCCTCACTTTCCCCTACCTATCTTATCCTGCTCTCCTCACAATAGGCACCTTTTGAAGTAGGCTGGCCATAGAGTATTCTGAGAAAACTTTGATTAACCTAATGCCATCCAGTAGGATTCACATGGGAATTCGAGGAGTCAAATCCCATTCTCCAGAACAGAATCCATTACTCTTAACCATGACACCACATCACTCTTAACCAATACACTACACTGATTCTCCTCTTTAGGCTGATGGAATGCTACTTAGAAAAAATATAACCAAGAACAATAGCAATGAGCATATTTTTAATTATATCTCCGTGATGACTATTAATAGTTAGGAAATGCCCATCAGTACTTGGAGGAAGTGTGACAGCACCCTTCCTAGTTGCACAGAGAGGGCAGCTGTATGGGTTGGATCTAACCAGCATTTTCACCCTATGTATCCAGTTCTTTTTTCCTACATTTCCCATCCAACAATTTATTTGCCAAGACAGGTCACATGATTCCAGATTACATTTTGGGAGTGGTTAAAAGGGATCACATTATCCATGTTAATTTCTGGAAGAAACAGAAAAGCAGACATACATTGCATGGAATTGTGTGATAACCTTGGAGTAAGGTTGCTTTCTCTGATGGGTGATAACAGATCTGCATCTCGTTAGGAATTATTCTTCTTTGCTTGCATTTGTATCATCTGTGTATTTTGAAAATAAACAAAATATTACCAGTTATTTTACATTTCTATTATTCTCTCCTACAAAGGAAATCAATCTGCTAATAAAGAGAGGATATACCTGGGATACTGAAATCGTCCAGTTGATATATATTGTCCTAAGGGCACACCAGCTAGATCAAGTGTCCTTGTCAGTTTAGAGGTTGGACCCGCTAATTAAGAAAGGAAGTGTCTCACAGTTTATTTTGGAGAACATGGGAGCCATGTGTCCAGGACCCTATGTAGAACAGAGACTGTAGTACATTAATTGGCTAAATTGCATCATAGATTCATCAAAGTCAATATTGTCTTCTATCTCAGACTGGCAATGGCTCTCTCATAGCCCTGGTGCATTCATCGTGAAATATGACATTCAGTCCATGTTTTGCCTCCTTCCAATCCACTAATCTGTTTTTGCCTCTTGAAGTTTAAATTAATGGTCTATGATACGTAGAAAAAGCCTGCCCATGGTACCCATATTTATTTTGAAGTATTTAGCTCCTTTTTGGAATTTGTGGTTAAGTATTGATGGTATAGCCCTCTTGTTCTTCCTTTCCTCTATGATTTCTTGATAGTTCAGCAGGTTCCTATGATAGTACATTTTGCCTGGGCACCATTCAATCTTTAGCATTTCAGTTGGGTGTTTCCCTTGCTGAAGAGAAATGGAGGGTCCTGTTATTTAACTTATTTAAGGACTGTTCTCTGGGGATGGAAATTGTGCCAAATTAATCCTAGACTGGATCATTTACCTTCATTGCACAGGAGACATTCATGTAATAGAAATATACAAAAGCACAGTTTAGTATTTTAATAAAAAGATAAAGGTATCCCCTGTGCAAGCACTGAGTCATGTCTGACCCTTGGGGTGATGCCCTCGAGCGTTTTCATGGCAGACTCAATACAGGGTGGCCTTGCCAGTGCCTTTCCCAATCATTACCATATTTTAATAGTTCCTTATTATTGTTGTTGTTGGTAGAAGATGCTGTCAAGTTGCAGCTAATTTCTGGTGACCCCCTATTATTAAATGTTCCTTAACATGCATGATAAGGTAAGAAGAGGTAAGTTTAGCCGAGTCCCAAAATGGGTTACAAACACCTTTCCCTTTCTCTACCCACAACAGACACTCTGTGAGGCCATGGGGACTGAGAGAGTACTAAGAGAACTTTTCTGTGAGAACAGCCCTAAGAAGAATTGTGACTAAACCAAAGTGGGGAGTCAAACCCGGTTCTGAAACCACTACATTACTATATCACATTGGACACTCACACAACATTTTATGCAGGATGTGAACCAGAAGGAATGAGATATTTGATGGCGTCTTTCATCTGAAGTATATGTCAGTGTGCTTATACAGTTCCTATTTCTAAGGACTTTTGAATTTTAACTGAATTTATCTCCGGGTAGAGAAAAGCAGCATATAAGAACCAACTCTCCTTCTCCTTCTCCTTCTCCTTCTCCTTCTCCTTCTCCTTCTCCTTCTCCTTCTCCTTCTCCTTCTCCTTCTCCTTCTCCTTCTCCTTCTCCTTCTCCTTCACAGCATGTCCAGAGTGGTCCGACAGGTCATCACTGCATCATATTAGTTATCATAGATGTGGAAACCAAGCGTAAGGGTGGGCAAGATCTTTGGGTTCTGATTGACCTGATTGACTGCAAGTACTAATGCCAGGTCATGTTGGAAGAACTTGGTTACCATTCTGTAAAGAGAATTAAGCACTCTTTAAACAGCAAATTTGATCAGTCACCAAATTATTTTACCATATCTGTGGACTCCTTGGGGTCCTCCTTAATTTTCAAGCAGTTAACAAATCTATTTCTCTTCTCCCAAAGTAACACTGATGATACATCAGAACATTACCCATTGCAGGTTATTGGAAGAATGCTTTGGACAATTTTGTCCCCAGTTTGCAACTATGCATCCCAACCATATTTTGCACCATTGTGCCATTTCTGGCATTTATTGAAGCCTGAATAATGCCTAGAAAGGTTGCCATTGGGGGTGAGGGATGTCAGAGGGGCATGGCAATGGATGTTCAGGACATGGAAAAACTTTCTGCCATGGAAGGCTCCTGGTGAGCTCCAGGCTTGTGGGACATCATAGGAGCCTGGAGGGCACATGTACTTTCCAGTTGATATATATCGTCCCAAGGGCATGGCAGAGAGGTGCAGTGTGCTGGCATCACTCCCAGTGTGCCTCAGAGGGTGCCACCATGGACAAAAAGTTGAAAAAGACATAGTTAACATCATGAGAAGAATATCCCATGGGGCATAGGGTGAGATAACTAATGAATAGCAATTAACCCCGCTATAATTATCCAGTTCAAAATTCAACTTTAAGCCTTGTGGGAATCCCTTGGGAAGCAAGAGGCAATTTGGTACCTGCAGGGCAAAAACACCCCTCCTCATCTTCAGTCCACTTAGCCACACATCTGCTCCTCATTCATGTGTGTATGTGTAGATGTTTGTGATGCTCCTCGTCATTCTGTTGAAAAGCTCAACGTGAAATTGAGAGCAGGAATTGTGGACAGAATTGGGAGGCACAGATGCTGGAACTCATTAGCCGACGCCTGCTCCTCCTCCTCCTCCTCCCCATGCCTGTGTACAGCAGGGAGATTGACTCTGATTGCGACTGGCCGCAAGAACCTCAGACCACTGCAAGCTCCAGGGCTGACATTAACATTGGTGCTTTTGTGTCCTTTGAGCGTACTTGGGTACAATTATTGAACTTTACTGTACGGCCTTATTTCCGAGCAGACAAGTAAGTCGATCATTTATTTTAAAGGGAGCAGGGTCATTCTGATGCTGGTCCAGTAATTCCAGTTTACATCATTCTCTCGGAGATAGAAAACATTTTCACCCCTGTGCTTTTGAGGGGGAGCTGCATCTTACTTTGGAGTCAGGGCAGGCTGGAGTCCCCAATAGCAGGGCAAATAATTGGAAAGAATGATGGTATTGACGTGGCCTGGGTCCCACCTATCAGAGGGACCGCTTGGCTCCTTATGCCCCCACAGGGATCTTTGGTTTGTGAGGTTGAATACGTTGGTTGTCCTGGGCCCCCAGGAAGTTTACCTGACTTCGATCAGGGCCAGGACATTCTCTGCCCTGGTCCCAACCCGGTGGAATTAACTCCCGGAAAGAACTGATAGCCTCGACAGGACTCTTTGAGTGACGCATGGGTGATAAGATGGGAGCTCTTCTGCCAGACATTGAGGTCGGGTTTGAGCCTGGGATTATAAAATCTTGTTCCCTTCTCATAAGATCACCAGCGTCATCTGCTGGATTAATAAGGGCTGTGAGAAGCTGAGCTGAATCAACTTCTGCAGGGGAATCTAGAACGCTGATTCTGCTGGCATTGATTGTGTCGGATTTTTTATATATATTATATTTTATGTAAACCACCATAAGTCAGGCAGGTTGTGGTCTAAAAATCAAATAAATAAATAAACAAAATAAGGTGTTATCTGCACGGTGGTGGTTCCTTATTGAGGACAAATGGCCAAGAAGGAGTGAAGGAGTGATAACCAGAATAAAGACATGAGGTTCAGGAAAGGTTTGCTATCTCCTTTTCGTTGCCCTCCTTTTCAAGTTGCTGAGCTCATGGTGCTTTTTAATGTAGTCATGAATTTCAAACCACAGAGACCTTTGACTCACCGTGGAGTGACCGGCACCAAATTCTTATCCAGAAAAATCATTCTTAGCTCATTGGATATTTTGATGACCATTTGTCTCATCAGTGAGAAATAGGACTGAGTCATTTGAGAAGGGGGGGGGGGGTGGGAACCAATATTGTATAGTTAGAGTGTAAGACCAGAGTTTGGGTTCCTTCTGAAAGCCCTGGTTGGAAGCTAAGTGGGTGTGGTGGAAGAGTGAGTCCTTGTTGGGTGCAACTGACCTTCATGGAAGGAAGGCGAGATAATGATGTATAGAAAGATTGTCTCAAATGATAACACAGCCACTGTCTATGGTGGGACAATGAGACAAGATACATTTAGGTGAGCTCCTAGTTAATCACTGTATCCCTCTGTGGAGGCCTTCTGAAATCACTAAAGATCTGCATTTCAGATAGAAATACGATGGCTCTTCAAGTATTTAAGCATTACACTATATGAACTTCAGTTGCACTACCTGAAGCTAGAAATGTCTTAGAATTATATGTATTCATTCATTCATTCATTCATTCATTCATTCATTCATTCATTCATTCATTCATTCATTTTTCAATAGCATCCCACCATTATGGAACCCAATGAGGCTTCTGTAAAGATGTAAGATGTTATTCTCATTGCAGAATATGGTCGAACAACTACCTGCATGTCCTTGCCTTTACTTTTGCTGAAAATGAGATCAACCAAAATTCAAATTTCTTATTCAACCATACTCTGAAGTTGGAGATCTATGACAATAATTTCCTTCCAATGGAGTCCTACTGGAACACTCTGAGCCTCCTCTCCAGAAGACAGGGTTTTCTTCCTAACTACCATTGTGGCAGGACAAGGAAGGTGATGGCTATCATTGGGGGTAGCGACTCACAAATTTCAACTGAGATGTCAAGAATTTCCATGGCCTACAAGATCCCACAGGTATGAATGCTCATACATAAAATCATATAGGTGGAAGGTAATCTAGTCCAACCCTCTGAAGAAAGCAGGAAATTCACAACTATCTGCTTACCACAGTGACCCATATTCCATGTCCAGATTATCCCCCCCCCCAAAAAAAAACCCTGAATCACTGGGTAGTCTGGACAGGAATAAATTCACATTCTGATCCAAGGTGGAAAGTGCCATTTCATGGTCATACAAGAAAGGGCCTCAAGAGTTATGCCCCAATATAATTCCTTCTCTCTACCCACTTACAATCTGCCTTTCAGCATTTCAGTCAGATATATTCTGCATTAAAAGTTCTGAAGAAAGGGAATTCACATCCTCCCAAGGAAGCTTGTTCCACTGAAGAACAACTCTTATTGTCAGGAACTTCTCCCAGATTGTCAGGTTTCTTCAGTTGCCCACAAAACACAGTTATTGACTAGGTGCAGTTGATGCATTTATTCTAAAGAAAGAAACTTATCCCAACAAGTATGTGGTTAGAACTGGTGCCATGGATAAATTGCCAATAATATGGATATTCCAAATTCATGGGACAAATCCAATTATCCTGAGTACCTGGACAGCACGTCCCCCTCAAACGATCAGATTCGATTTGCAAGTTAATGTTGCTAGAAGAAATGAAGTTTATAAGCAAAAGAAGTAAACTGTTATTATTTAATTAATTTATTTATTATCAAAATTCTATGCCGCCAAATCCTGGACCGGCCGGCTCACGGTAGTACACAACAGAATAAAACATCAAAACATAAAATAACATCAGACATCAAGATTAACATCTTGCCAATAAATACAATAATAACCACAATTTAAAAGTTGACAACGTAACAGATCCTAGTAGATCCATATTCCTGATTTACCCATTCCTGGGAATGTTAATCAAATGTAAAGTTTGGGTGATGGTAGACCCCAGGGGGGTCCAGATGTCACAAGGGTGGGGGAGAACCTGATCTATATGACCAATGCCCAGCCTGACCTCAACCAAAAGCCTGACAGAAGAGCTTCAACTTTCAGACCCTGCGGAACCCAGAGAGCTCTGTCAGAGCCCTCAGCTCTTTCAGGAGCTCATTCCAACATGTAGGGGCCAGGACAGAAAAAACCCTGGCCCTGGTAGAGGCCAGGCATACTGCCCTGAGACTCAGGATCCTCAACAAATTTATACCCACAGAGTGCAATGTCTTGCTGGGAGCATAAGGAGACATGCGATCCCGCAGCAGGGAGGTCTGGCTAGCCATACATTAGGAGATAGAGATAGGTGTTATCTGCATACTGGTGGCACTCCAGCCCATGAGTCCTGACCAGGTGGGTCAGAGGATGCATGTAGATGATAAAAAGTGTGGGGGAGAGTATCACCCCTTGTGGGACCCCACAAGGGAGTATAAAGGACTCTGACAGCTCTTCCCAAACTGCAACCCTCTGTGACAGGTTCGGAAGACTTTATAAGAGAAAGAAGGGAATTTACTAAACTTAAAAATGTGTTTTCTCACTTACTCACTCACCTACGCTGAACAGCTCGGTTATGGATCCTTCGACCCAGCACTGAGCGATAAAACTCAGTTCCCTCAGTTCTTCCGGATGGCTCCAAATGATAACCTTCAGCAGGAAGGGATCCTTCACCTACTGAATCATTTTTCATGGAATTGGATCGGCCTCATCACAACTGATGATGACACTGGAGAAAGATTCCTTCGATCCCTGAGACCAAGGTTTCTCCAGAGCAATATTTGCCTGGCTTTGACACACATGATTTCAACTCAGTGGAATTATAGAGAAATCCGGCATTATTTTAAAATGGGTAGGGTGGCTTCTGATCTCAGGTGGAACAAAATCAACGTGGTCATTCTCCACGGAGATAGTCAGCATATGATAGTTTTATCCGTATTTCTATCAAATTTGGAAAGGAATTCAATGGATCATTTTGAGAGAGTTTGGATCACAACCACTCAGTGGGAAATCGCATCTACTATTAACCGTGTTATATCGCCAGTAAAATCCTTCAATGGCACTTTGTGCTTCTCGACCCACATCAAAGTAATGAAAGTATTGCACAAATTTCTGGTGAACCTGAATCCTATCCACTCAAAAATTTATCGCATCCAATTTTTCTGGTCTGGAATATTTTACTGCTGTATGACTAAGTATTGCTCATGTCTTCTCACCGAGGAAATATGTACAGGAAAGGAGAAGCTGAGGATAGGACCTGACATTCTACGGTATACTCAGAGCTACAGCATCTATAATGCGGTCTATGCTGTAGCACACGCTGTCCATTCCATGTACTCATTAAGAGCACCAGAAAAAACAACCTTGGGTGGTGCCAGATGGAATCTTCTGAATGCTCATCCATGGCAAGTAAATAACAATTTCATGATCATGCAAAGCTAAGACTTTCTGGACACAAAGCAGTATCAAGAACCTTCATTTGCCTTTATTGACATTTCAGAATATCACAAAGTATATTTTGGCAGAAGGTCAAAGAAAGAGAAAATATAAATAGACAACAATCAAAACAGATAAAACAGTTATACACAAAAAGAGCTTATTACTGGCTAGAAGTAGTTCAAGAAAGAAATTAGCGACCTGTCATATGATGGATATTAGAATGTCCTTTCCTTATTTACAAGACCTTTGAATTTTAATTTAGGGAAAAGGAGTTCTCTATGGGTTAACAATTTACATGAAGCTGGTAATTTATAACGATGTGCTGAGTTGTATCCAGTGGGTTTACAGATCTGAAACAGAGCTGTTGATATCTCTTGACTATCCCCTTTGAGGGGAGAACTTTCCTCCTGGCCAGCATAAAAGTTCTACAATGGAAAGGGGTCTCTAGATTATGGAAGTAATGAGCCATCTTTCGAGGCTGAATATGTAAACGAGATGTAGCACAAGAGCGTATTTGATGTTGAGAGGGAAACAGTTTTTGGAATTCCAATGATTCATTAGAAAGAGGAGGGGGGGAATCAATAGTCCAATTTGAGAGATTTTTACCCAAAAAAACAAGGGGCACAATGATAGTCATTTTTTTCAATGAAAAATTAAACAATCCTGTTCAGATCTAAAGTATATTTTAAGACAGTATTTAAACATTATGATCCAGGCCTAAGTTTCCAAAAATTATTTCCCCAGTTCTGCACAAATAGCAGAATAAGACACACACCTGGGGACATGAAGACAAACCCTGTGGTTTCTTGACAGCCTTGGAAAGGTTTCCCATATGGATGGGAGTTAATTTATTTTTAATATATTTTTAAAACCTGTTAAACATTTCTCAAGTGATATGACAAGATAAAGTCATATTGACCTGCCCCCCCATCCCAAAATGGCCTATGATAGGCCTGAAATGAGGTTAGAAGGGGAGGTGCCCCGAGTGGGCATGTATACCGCTATGCTTCCCAATCATGTTCTGTAAAATCATGCCACTTCTGTTGTTTCTCAAAGCCTGAAGAACCCTTCAGGGGAATCTCAAAGGTAAAAAGGTAAAAAAAGGCTGTTCTATACAAAATCAGACCATGAGTCCATCAGGGTCTTAGTCAGTGGCTTTTCATAACGCCTACTACCTGTTCCTTACAACCAGAGATGCCTGGCACTGAACATGGAACCTTTGGCATGCCAAGAAGATGCTCTGCCTATAAGCCACAGCCCCTTTTCAACCTGAATTGGTTTCTTGATTTCTGTTGGAAGGGGTGTTGCAGCTTTGTTGTAATAACAGTTTGGATGACCCTGCCCCGTGAAAATCCCAGTGACCAGCTGCCAACTCTAATGATGTACAAAATGAAAACAGATCCGGTGACCAAGAAGGTTTCCATAACATTATCAGATTAGAAAAGTTCCTAATAAACTTCCATCTTGTAGCCGATGGTGCCCTAACAAGGAAGTTGGACTCTTGCCAGGGGCTATACCAATGCTTGAGTTTTCCTGCCAATTTAAATCCCACATGAATGGACTTCATAAAAAGATCAATGTCATCTGTCACACACTCTCAAATGTCTCTTTTTTGGTTTTCCCCTTTAGCTTCACTCTTTTCTGAGACACGTTCGCTTTAACAATACGGCTGGGGAAGAAATCTTTTTTGATGAGAATGGTGATCTTGTAACTGGGTATGACATTATGAACCTGGTTATATACCCAAATGGCTACTTACAAAAATTTCAAGTTGGGCAGATGGATCCCCAGGCCCCTGCAGGCAAAGAGTTCACCCTCAATACAAGTGCCATTGTGTGGAATCCCAAATTTAAGCAGGTATGGAGATCATTAGTATCCAGATTCTAGGCTTCAGTTCATTGTCTGTTCAGAAGTACAATACTTGGTTGAAATTTTATCAGACCAAATAGCAAGGCGGAAACAGCTTCTGATCTGCTTACAGTGTTAAAATAAAACACTGCAGAAGCATTTAAGTATCTGAGGAGGGTGGGGGATTTTCCCCTCCAAAGTTCACTTCTTTAGATATAGCAATCAATTCATCCTACATAATTATTTTCACATTTTAAGGAAGTATTTCTCTTTCCTTTTTGTATAATTTCACTTTGAAGGGAAACCCACACACCGTTTTGTACCTTCAGACGCAAGATAGTTCTCTAGCTTGAGATGAGGAATGTTTCCTGCCTTTTAACTTGTACAGTGAAATCCTCAAATTTTGTGGCCTCTACCTTCTTGCCCCTTCTCTCTTTAAATGTCTCTTAGACTAAAATGGTATAGATTAAGGTGACCCAATTTTAACATTGGTAAAGTGGGACACTATTGACTGGGGGGGGGGGTTCTTGATTAAAAATTTGGTCTATATGGAGAAACAAAAAGTTTCATAGAAAGCATAGAATGCAAAAATAGTATTGTAATATATATTTTAATTTCAACATAAGTACAATTTATCAGGTACCCCCAGATGTCCCTCCAAAAGTGGGACATTCTGGTCACCTTAGTATAGATTCAAAATTGACCTCAAATTCCTCAAAAAAAGGTACAGAGAGGTGGATTTCTGGAAGTAACTAAGTCAATGTAAGTTTTGCAAGAACAAGTCATGTCAGACCAACCTTATTTCTTCTTTTCGAGAAAATTACTATCTTGCTGGATCAGTGGAATGCCGTGGACATAATTTATCTGGATTTCAGTAAAGCTTTTGTTAAGGTTCCACGTGATATTCTTGCTCACAAGTTGGTAAAATGTGGTATGGATTCTAATTCTGTCAGGTAGATCAATAACTGGTTGACAAATCGCACCCAGAGGATACATGTTAACGGTTCAGCATCTTCTTGGAAAATAGTGACAAGTGGAGTATCCCAAGGATCTGTCCTGAGGCCTATGTTGTTCAACATATTTATAAATGATTTGGGTGAGGGATTAAATGGGATACTTATTAAATTTGTAGACGATACTAAACTGGGAGGGGTAGCAAACACAACTGAAGAAAGCAATACAGGATCTTGATAGGCTCGAGAAGTGGGCTAAACTGAATAAAATGAAGTTCAGTATGGACAAATGTAAAGTTCTGCATTTAGGTAGGAAAAACCAAATATACCAGTATAAGATGGGGGAGATTTGTCTTGGCAGTAGCATGTGCGAAAAGGATCTAGGAGTCTTAGTAGACCATACGTTGAACATGAGTCAGCAGTGTGACTCAGTGGCTAAAAAGGCAAATGGGATTTTGGGCTGTAACAAACAGAGTATCATGGCCAGATCACGGGAGGTGACGGTACCACTTTACTCTGCTCTGGTTCGGCCTCACTTGGAGTACTGTGTTCAGTTTTGGGCACCCCAGTTGAAGAGGGATGTTGACAAAATGAAACGTGTGCAGAGGAGGGCAACAAAGATGGTGAGCGATTTGGAGACCAAGACATATGAAGAAAGGTTGGGGAAGCTTCATTTGTTTAGCCTAGAGAGGAGACGACTGAGAGGGGATCTGATAACCATCTTAAAGAATTTAAAAGGGTGCCATATGGAGGATGGAGCAGAATTGTTCTCTTTTGCCCCAGGGGGACAGGCCAGAATGAATGGGATGAAATTAATTCAAAAGAAATTCCATCTAAACATCTGGAAGAAGTTCCTGACAATCAGAATGGTTTTTCAGTGGAACAGGCTTCCTCGGGAGGTGGGAGGTTCTCCATCTTTGGAAATGTTTAAAGGGAGGCTAGGAGAGGCTGGTTCTGTGAAGGCAAAGGGGTGGCATGTGACAGTGGATGAGTGATTGGTATGTGAATGTCCTGCACAGCGCAGGGGATTGGACTAGATGACCCGTGAGGTCCCTTCCAACTCTATTATTCTACTAGATATTAAGCCCGCTGTGGGCAAAATACAGCGGGCCCTAGCATGATGGTGGAGGGATGGGGCGAAGGAAGGAGGAAAAGGAGAGAGACAGAAAGACAGAAAGAAAAGGAGGAAGATAGAGACAGAAGAAGAGGGAGAGAAACAGGTAGCAGAAAGAGGCAGATGGAAGATAGGGAGGAAGGGAGGAAGGGAAAAACAAAGGGAATGCTGGGAGGAAGGGAAGGAAAGGGCAAAGGGAATGCTGGGAGGAAGGGAAGGAAAGGGCAAAGGGAATGCTGGGAAGAAGGGAGGAACAGAGGAAGGTAGGTCGCCTTGGGACCTTCTGCTGGGCCCAGGGGCAGGCTTGGCTGCTCCAGGGCCCGGCAGAAGGCTCGGGAAGGCGGCGGCAGGCTTTGAGGCCTACTGCCGGGCCGAGGAGCAGTCTCGGCTGCCCCAGGGACCGGCAGAAGGCTCGGGACGGGAGCGGCAGGCTTTGAGGCCTACTGCCGGGCCGAGGAGCAGTCTCGGCTGCCCCAGGGACCGGCAGAAGGCTCGGGACGGGAGCGGCAGGCTTTGAGGCCTACTGCCGGGCCGAGGAGCAGTCTCGGCTGCCCCAGGGACCGGCAGAAGGCTCGGGACGGGAGCGGCAGGCTTTGAGGCCTACTGCCGGGGCGAGGAGCAGTCTCGGCTGCTCCAGGGCCTGGCAGAAGGCTCGGGACGGGGGCGGTGGGCTCCGCGGCCTACTGCCAGGCCTAGGAGCAGTCTCGGCTGCTCCAGGGGCTGGCAGAAGGCTCGGGACGGTGGCGGTGGGCTCCGCGGCCTACTGCCAGGCCTAGGAGCAGGCTCGGCTGCTCCAGGGCCTGGCAGAAGGCTCGGGACGGGGGCGGTGGGCTCCGCGGCCTACTGCCAGGCCTAGGAGCAGCCGAGCCTGCTCCAGGGCCTGGCAGAAGGCTCAGGACTTCGGGAGTAGGCTTTGTGGCTTTCTGGCGGGCCCAAGGGCAGGCGAGCCTGCCCCAGGGCCCGGCAGAAGGCTCCCTGGGCGAGGGGAAGCTGGCCGGAGGACTTACCGCTGGGGAAGACTTCTTCCTCTGAGCGGCAACTCCCTGGCCGGCCCAGGCGAGGCTGGGCCAACCAGCCAATGGGGAGCCGCGCTTTGTGCGGCTCCCCATTGGCTGCTTGGCCCTCGAGTGACACTCGGAGGGCCCAATCAGGAGCCACTTCGCGGCTCCTGATTGGGCCCTCCGAGTTTTTATCCCGGACAGGGCCCGCCCTAACTCCTCCCCACTTGCCCTTACTCCTTTATTCCTCCCGCTCCTCTGGAGCGGGGGGAGGGTTAAAGATGATTCTATGATTCTTTTCTATGATTCTAAGAGAGAAATACTAATGTGAACAAAATAAAATAAACAGATATTCATTTACATTCTGTTCCAGGGATTGTAAACCATGGATTTAAGGATCCCTGGGGTCCACAGAAGGTCCACAGCCTTTCTGCTCCTTACTTAATGGATTTGACCACATGCAATGGAACTGGCCACCACTGCCAAGAGGGCTTGGTGGGCAGGCTGCAGATATAAAAATCAAAGTACAGCAATTGGAGATACCATGGTATGAGGGTTAGGAACTGAGTTCTTGACCTTCTTTCCAGTCTATGTGAGGTAGAGATGCCAAAGCAGTAGTAAAGGTGGGGAAATGAAGTTAAAGGAAGGCAAAGCATGCAGATGGTGATGTCACTTCTGGTGACGTCATTTCTGGGGATATTTCAGGGAGGCATGGTCAGCTGACATCACTTCTAGAGGTCTTTGAAGCCAGAAGATTTATTTTGGGTGCTCCTCCATGGTCAAAAGGTTGAAAAAGACTGGTCTATTCTATGGAGTGAGAGGATATCAGCCCATTCTGTCATCAGCACCTTTCTCTTGGATCTTCATTAGGCCATCCCCCAATCCAGGTGTGTTGAGAGCTGCCTACCGGGGCAAAGTCAGGTAGCAATGGAGGGGAAGGACATCTGTTGCTACAACTGTGCTCAGTGTCCCAAGGGGAGGATTTCAAATCAAATAGGTAAGTAGAAGAAAGTAAAGTGATAAGAGAAGCAACCAAAATGGGCAGCTGGTCCTCAAAATTAACAGCAAAAGAGGTCAGACAAAATCAGGTCTGCCATTTTGGCTGTGATGGCTGAAGAAGGCCGTATTTACTGGGAGTAATTCCAGAGTTATTCAGCAATCTGAACTGCCTTGGATTGCAGTTATGGACTATGATTCAGCTGCCTCAGTTCATATTCTATTGTTCTTTTTAATAAAATTAAAGGAAAACTAAAGAATAGAATTCTGAGACCCATTATGCTTTAGAATATAAAGTTTTTACCAATAAGATCATAAATGTGATTTGCTACATTATAAAAGGTGATTATTTCCTATTGGTGTAAACCTGGCTTCCTGTGCTTGGAGATCAGGCTAATTGATCTATAAAAGGTCCTGGATATGCCAACTAACAGCCCTTTACCAGGTGTGCCTCCCTCTCTTTGCTCCCTTCCTACTTTTGAAGTACCCACCTTCTACACTATGAACACTCCAAGTACATCATGAACACTAAGCAGAGAAAGGTGACCCTCTGCCCTTTGGTCCCAAACCCACAAAGTCAGATCTGGGTTCTTTTTTTCTGCAGCTGCACTCCCTGCTTGAAGTTTCCACCTCCCCAAACTGTTTCCAGGCTTAGGGAATGAGAATTAGGAGAAGGCTCTTAATATACAATGGACTTAAATGAAGGAATCCGAACATATGTGTTAGTGAATGAATTTATGGGTAGCTGAAATGAAATCCCATTTTTCTGTGTAATAATTACAGCCAAAAACCTCTGTACACAATCCTTACATTTAATTCAAACTATAAATATAGATTCCAGTTATGTCATCTCTTTTCTGCATGCTTTAATGTATCAAGTCTAACACTTTCTATTTCTGTGATTCTTGAACTATTATAATTGATCACATTTATGCATCTCAGTGACAAAGGCAGACTGTTAATAATATAATTTCAAAATGATTAAGTAAATCAAGATAATATTTATTATTTGCTTCAGAATTATTGTTACCCTGTCCTTTTATTTTAGATGCAGCCCAATGTGACAAGTGCCCAGAAGACCAGTATCCAAACCAGGAGCAGATTCAATGCCTCTGCAAAACTGTCACCTATTTATCCTATACAGAGTCCTTGGGAATGGTTCTGGCTTCTTTGGCTCTTTTTCTTTCACTGATCTCCATGGTGGTGACAGGGACTTTCCTTCTACACTGGGACACACCCCTGATCAAAGCTAACAACAGGAACATCACCTGCACCCTCCTAACCTCTCTACTGTTTGGCTTCCTCTGCTGCTTCCTCTTTATCGGGGAACCTGGGAAGACAACCTGCCTACTTCGACAAGTTTTGTTTGCCATCACCTTCTCCATCTCTGTTTCTTGTGTGTTGGGCAAAACCCTGACTGTGGTTGTGGCTTTCATGGCCACCAAACCACGAAACATCATGAAGACATGGATAGGGAAGAGGCTAGGAGTGTCAGTCACCATTCTCAGTTCTCTCCTTGAGGTGGGCATAAGTGCTGTGTGGTTGGTAACTTCTCCCCCTTTCCCAGAGTTTGACATCCATTCCCAGGTTGCTTTCATCATAGTCCAATGTAATGATGGCTCAGCAGTGATGTTTTACATTGCCTTGGGCTACATGGGCCTACTTGCCGCCATCAGCTTTATTGTGGCTTTCTTTGCAAGGAGGTTGCCCAGTAGTTTCAATGAAGCCAGGTTGATTACCTTCAGCATGTTGGTGTTCTGCATTGTTTGGTTGTCCTTTGTCCCCACCTACTTGAGCACCAGTGGGAAATCCATGGTAGCTGTGGAGATCTTCTCTATCTTGGCCTCTAATGCTTGCTTACTGGGGTTTATCTTCCTCCCCAAATGCTACATTATTATCATGAGACCTGAACTCAATACCAGAGAACAGCTAGTAAATAAAACTAAGACATAATTAAAATTGTCTCTAAAGTAGTTCAAATAAAGAAGCCTAACCTAAATCTAACTGATTCTCTCCACCAAGTCATGTGATGTTGATATACTAGAGTGAAGCCATTTTAAATCAGTTCCTGCTTAGAGACATGTTTAGGTGGCTGCAGTAAGCTTTAATAGGATAGAATATATAAATCAACCTAATAAATGAATGGATAAAGAAATAAATGCAAAATACAAGAATAACAGAGAGTATCAGTTACTATGTTACACGAATATAAACCATTGTTCTGTTAGGCAGAACATGACCAAGGTCACTAGAATATAGCCAAGATTGTAACCATCAGAAATATCATTGTACAAGTTCAGTAGATTCTATCTAACTGACAGGGAAGTTGTTGTTGTTGTTGTTGTTATAATATTTATTGCTAATGTCCAGTAAATCCCAAATAAAACCCCATTAAATCAAACAGCAGGAATTACAATAAAACATGGCAGTAAATCTTCCCCAACCTCCTCTCCCCATAAAATTCTAGGAGGAAATAAAGAGGGTCAGAATTACGATTGACTGCTAAGTATACCAGGGGGGCCCCACAGATCTTCCTCACTACCCCCAGCCTCAACCATAGACCTGGCACAAGAGCTCCATTCTGCAGAATGCTGAAAATGTGTATTGTAATATATTTTATAACATTAGTGAAGAAAAGTAAATAAAGCTACTGTGTTTCATGTGGACAGCTAAATCCTGCCAAGTGTGTTATTTGTGTGTGATTAATTATGTATTTTTCATAAAAGACTCACATGTAGAGGTTGTATTATCATTAAGTGATTTGGGTATGCTTGAGAAGATGGTTACCATATTGCTCTCAAAACTGATGCCATAGAATTTTGGGTCGTCTTCCTAAGGTAGCCCAAGGCTATGTAATAGGGCCTCTGGCCTTCCTGTATGTGAACTGGCATTCATATGACCCAGTGAATCTCTCCGTTGGCTGGGGGGGCAGTCAGTGGTCTAACAGGGATGGATGCAGCACAGAATGCAGCATTCATCCATATTTGGTGGGTTGTCAGGGCAGCAGAGTGTGTGTGTGTGGGGGGGGGTCGTGCCTGCAGAGGCCACCATGGCTGCCTATGGGATACACCATGATTTTTTGTGCCCGAAGGAGTAATTTGAAACTTATCACTTTCCCAAAGTATCTTCAGCATTCCCTAACGTGTTTTTCTCCCTTCTCTGAGTTAGAGAGTTAGAGGAAAATAATTATTTGCCCTACAATTGTCCAATTCACTACTTGTGGGAATGCCATGAACAGCAAGAGGCAACTGGCCGCCTGAAAGGTGAAAACATCCCTTATCACCTTAATTACATGTGTGTTGCCAGCTACAAGGCAAAAACATCTCTCCTCACTGAAATAAAAAAAGGTTTTGTCTCACAGACTTCAAATCTGCTTCTCATTAGTGGGAGGTTCTCTGTAATGCCGCTCCTCCTCACTTTAGAAAGCTCATCATGCACATGTAACATCTGGGACTGAGAACAAGATCAGGAGATGTTCATGTTGCCACTCCTCCTTCTCTTCCTTCTGTTGCCTCGTATCTGCAGTAAGAGTTCGAGCTCAATATCCAGCCGGCAATCACTACCAGAAGAGGACTCTGCATTCTCCAGTGATGACATTATCATTGGTGCCTTTGTATCCCTTCAGGCTATGATCATCCAGTTTCTGAACTTCACCAGACACCCATACTTCAAACCAGGGTTGTAAGTAGGTCCTCATTTCTTTTAAATAATGGACTGAAATAAGGTCCTGGTCTACGTCATTATTTTGTAGCTTTGAAGTGAAGCTTTCCAAATCTCACACATCACACTATCCAGATGGAGGGTCATCTTACTTCATAGAGCCAGAGGGCGTCAGAATCTACTTTTAGCTTCATAGGATATTGTGGTTACTATGAAGGCTCTAAAGCAATTGCCTTCTGGACTGAAGAATATATAGTCCTCCTCTCTGGCTTCCCCTATAGATTCTTTATATCTCAATGGCCCACATTCAGATAAAAAAGAGGCACTTTAAAGGACTCAAAGCATGTAAGCTATTCACTTATTTGTCAACCTGCCAACTTGCTGGACTGTCATGGTGCACTACCAGCATCCCTAGCTCAGCACACGGCATTTTTGAATAACTGCAGTTTCATTAACTGAACCTCACTTTGACCCTATATTTTTATTTCTTTCAGCTTTTGTTTTTGCTGCATTCTAGCTAGCTCTGACTCTTTCTCATATTGCTTGCTCTCGTATTCTAGGTCACACTGTCCTTGTCCACTTTGTTCTTCAGATGTTAAAATTTCCAGCTCTTTATATTTTCTGCCAGAAGCTAAAGGCAAAACTACTTCTTCCTTAGATTCCATTCTGCCTGTAGTCTTCTTTGCAACCACGTTGTCCACACTTTTTACTTCAAGATTCCCCTCCTTTTTACTTCTGAGAGAAAGATTACTCCAATAAAATCAGTTATTAAGAACCTTCTTAAAGGTAAAGGTATCCCCTGTGCAAGCACCGAGTCATGTCTGACCCTTAGGGTGACGCACTCTAGCGTTCTCTTGGCAGACTCAATATGGGGTGGTTTGCCAGTGCCTTCCCCAGTCATGACCGTTTACCCCCCAGCAAGCTGGGTACTCATTTTACCGACCTCGGAAAGATGGACGGCTGAGTCAACCTTGAGCCGGCTGCTGGGATTGAACCCCCAGCCTCATGGGCAAAGCTTTCAGACTGCATGTCTGCTGCCTTACCATTCTGCGCCACAAGAGGCCTTTAAGAATCTTATGATACACCAAATTGTCTGCCTTCACCTGATGTTGTCTCCTGGCTCTTCACTTTCAAAGCACACCACAATTTTTAGATGCTTGGATAGGCATTTTTAAAACAAAAACAAAAACATGGCAACTTTGCATACAGTGCATGTGTTAATATCCTAAAAGTTGAACCTGTATCAAGGGAGACACAGAGTACAGCTTCCCACTACCCTTCCTCCTAAGTGCAAAGAGTCATGCCTTCAAACCAAGCAAAGGGTTTCCTCTTACTCATGAAGGAAGGAGTGGCCCCCATTTCATCATGAGGAAAAATCATTTTTCGATCTGTTGCAAATTCTCATGAGAAACCCTCTCCTACTGCCCAACTTAGACTGAGTAACAATCCTTACTGCTTACAAAGTCTTATGACAGCCAGTGGAGTTGAGTATTCAGGCCAGGCTTCGGTTCAAATCTGAATTAGTCTTGCAGCTCTGAATATAGCTGATCTTCATGGGAAGAAGGCAAGATAAAAACATATAGTCTCCAAGGATAATGCAGCTGCTCTATACAGTTAGAAAATGAACCAACATTCATGGAGGTGAACACCTACATAACACTCTCTGCGGAGGAATGCTGAATCACTGAAGATCTTCATCTCAGATAGGAAGAAGAGTTGGTTTTTATACCCCATTTTTCACTGCCTGAAGGAGTCTCAGAGGGGTTTACGATCTCCTTCCTCTCCCGACAACAGACAACTTGTGAGGTAGGAGAGGGTGAGAGAGCTCGGACTGGACTGCTTGATCAGAATAGCACTATCAGGGCTGTGATGATCCCAAGGTCACACAGCTGGCTATATATGGAGGAGCAGAGAATCAAACCGGGCTCACCAGATTAGGAGCCACTGCTCTTAACTGCTACACCACGCTGGCTCTCTGATGCCAGAACTTTAAGGATTTCACTGAGACACTGTATGAAATTTGGTTGCATTGCCTGAAGCTAAGCATGTATGGAAATTGAATGCATTTATTCATTGGTTCATTTTAATCACATCCTGGCAGTCTTCCGATGTGGAACATCTCACATGATGAGGCTTCCATAAAAATATAAGAGTTTGTGATATTCTCATTGCAGGATAAGCTTCAATAACTACATGAACATCCTTGCCTTTCATTTTGCTGTCAATGAGATCAACAAAAACCCCAGCCTCCTATTCAATCACTCTCTGGGCTTGGAGATCTATGACAACTATTTCCTTGAAACAAAGTCATACTGGAACACTCTGAGTCTTCTTTCTGGAACACATTTTTTTCTCCCCAACTACAATTGTGACAGGAAGAAGAAGGTGATGGCCATCGTTGGGGGAGGCAGTTCTCTAATCTCCATCGAGATGGCCAGGATTTCAATGGCCTACAAGATCCCGCAGGTATATGAGTCTACACATAGAAGCAAAGGTGGTCATATTGACACATTTCTATTGAAGACCTCCTTTCAGTACTCTTCCTGTGGGTCTTCCCAAAATCTCCTGCTTCTATATTCTTGTGTTATTCATCAAAACAATTACAAAATTGGATATTTCCTAATTAGTGTAAATATAATATCAACATTCATTAAAGAGCAGTTGATAATGACAAATATTGTATTCTCTTTTCTTCTGTCTCTTCGATGGTAGGAATTTTCACAAGCAGTGGATTCCTGGTTGTTTATTTTTCTTATGCAGTGCACTCTGGGGAGGGGAAAACGGAGGGAATTTACTAGACTTAAAATGTGTTTTCCCCTTTGCCCACCTTGAGTAGCTCAGTTATGGATCCTTTGACCCAGTACTGAGTGATAAAGCCCAGTTTCCTCATTTCTTCCGGATGCTTCCAAAAGAAAAAACGCAGCAGGTTGGGATTGCTGAACTACTGAAGTGCCTTGGATGGAGTTGGATTGGCCTCATCATAGGAGATAATGACAGTGGAGACAGATTCCTTCGAACCCTGAGACCAAGGCTTCTACAAAGCAACATTTGCATTGCTTTAACACACATCATTTCAACAGCGGGCTTTTATAAAGGAACGCATCCCATGACAGGCTTTGCTAGTGTGGCTTCTAATCTCATAGAGAAGAAAATCAATGTGGTCATTCTCCATGGAGAAGTTCACTTTATGCTGGGATTAGGAGTATTTCTAATGCATTCGGAATTTAATTCAATGGAACATTTTTGGAGAGTCTGGATCACAACCGCCCAGTTGGAAATCACTTCTGCTTTTGTAACTATTCCATGGCCAGTCAAAAGCTTCAATGGCACTTTGTGCTTCATACCTCACAAAAAGCCAATGCCGGGATTTCACAACTTCATCAAGAGCATAAGTCCCTTTCACTCGGAGTTTTATCTCATCCACTATACATGGTGCATTATTTTTCATTGCTGTTTGCCTAAATATTGCTCATGCAATTTCACTAAGAAAATCTGTACAGGAAAAGAAAGGCTGTTAAATCTCCCTGAAATGGAATTTGAAAAGAGAGTATACAGTCAGAGCTACAGTATCTACAATGCTGTCTATGTTGTCATGCATGCTCTCCAAACTATTTATTCGTTAAGTGGTCCTTATCAAAGAACAGGGGCTAGAGACAGGGGGAATCTTCTGAACCTTCAACCATGGCAAGTAAGTTAAAACAACCCCAAGATGAAAAGCTCAGTCTTTGCGGACACAAATCCGTTTCAACGTCAGTTAAAGTCGAAATATCACAGTTGCTTCGTACAAAATCTCAAACACCAGAATAGTAATGAAAGGCGAAAATATAGTACATTTGTATATTTATTTCAAATAAACTAATTTATTTCAAATAAAATTTAGAAAATAGTAATATTAGCAATATAGAATTTTATCCTCAAGATTTGTATCTGCTTGAGGTGACCTAAAAAGGACCTTCTCATCTCCTGCATACTAACAATGCACCAAATGTAACCAGATGGGGTAACCAGAAAGGTTTCCATAATATTATCAGCTCTGAAAACACGCTGAAAAGGTCCTGATAATGCTTGTAGTTTGGGGTCAATGCTGCCCAACGGCATGAGTATCATGCCCCAACAAGGCTTTAAAAACAGAGGAATGGATTCTATACAATGACAAGGATCATGCTCTCTCAAATTACTCTTCTTGTTCTCCACTTTAGCTTCACTCATCTTTGAGACACACCCGCTTTAACAATACAGCTGGAGAAGAAATCTTTTTTGATGAAAATGGCGATCTGGCCACTGGGTATGATATCATTAACCTGGTTACATTCTCACCTAGCTCCTTCCAGAAAGTCCAAGTTGGACAGGTGGACCCCCAGGCCCCTGCAGGGAAAGAATTCATCCTCAATACAAGTGTCATTGTGTGGAATCCCAAGTTTAAGCAGGTATGGAAGTTATCAATATCCAGGAAAAGGTTGTTGTCCATATCTTTAGGAATATATTTTATATTAGTATATTCTTTCTGTGTGTCACTCTGCTTTCTGATAAATAATGCTTAGGAATCCTAAATTGAGAAATCCCTTGAATATCTTTCTCTGATTCCATAGATACTCTGTACAACTGAGGGCTGCAATAACACAAATATTGCTACATTACCTCAGCATGGACTTTAGGGGCGGTACTTCCAGCTAATTTCTCTGTATATGACATAGGAAAAGAGTCTTCCTGCCCACAGGGAATAATAGGGTTGCATTATAGTCAAACCCATATTCCTCCTTTGGGGAGTGACAATCGCCTTTCCCAAAATCATCTTGTCTGTTTTGTAGGGGAAATTTGAACCAGGGTGTTTCCAGGAAGGCCTGTAGATCAGAATTCTAGATCACAAGGATCTGACCAGACTTTAGGCTGCAGTTCAATGACTGCTCAGAAGCTTGGTTGAAACTGTATTTTAGCTCAGACCAACTAGCAAGGCAGGAAACACTAGAAACCTTAGAAGATTAATTATCCACTATTCTCACCAGCTTACAAAGTCAAGAAATCGACGCTGAAGTATTACTGACATACTATAGGGGAATATAATTTCCCCTGCAAAATTCACTTCTTTAGCCTTGATTCCTCCTATTTTCTTTTTGAAGTGAGATTTCTCTTTGCTATATTCTAATTTTGTCATATTGCTGTAATCGAACTGCTTGCTAAATGTGTAATTATTTCACTGCTTTTAACCAGAGCTGGTTTGGAATAGCTGGATTTAAAGTTCTTGCAGGGACTTACATGATAACACAAGCAAGAGGCTTGGGGATTCAGCAAGAATATTGAGATGTTGAGTTGCAGGAGGGCATTTGAACTGGAATAAGGCATGAAACACCAGTTTTGGGTATAAACAAGGCCACAGCTTATGTGGGGGAGCCAAAGGGGCACAATCCCCTATCAGCTGCCCCCAAGCCAACTGGCAAATGAGCCCCTGGCCGCCTTGCTGGGTCAGCCACACTCCTTTACATGCTGCCTCATATGGAGGCCCCGAACCTCAGGGGGTCTGATCACACACTGAACCCCCTTCCAACAGGATTCATCCCATGCAAACCTGTAGCATGACAAAATATTCGATATAAAACATTTGTCTTCAACAGTATAACAAGGCTGTTTCCGCATTGACAGAGTGGGTGGAAGTGAAGCTGCTCTTCGTGGTGACCTGAGCAAGAGGCTGGGACCCATACATGTGGTACCTTTATAGGCACCAAGGGTTCAGCCTTGTCTTCTGACACCATGCACACTGCATACATGCAGCACACGCTATGGACAAGCCACTGGGGCTTGTTGCGTCTGCCTCCAGCTGGCTTTCCGCAATGTCAACAATTGGCCAAGTTAAGTCCCAGCTGTGTTTTAGCACAGTTGCCTTTTCAATAAACCAGTTTTCTTCAAAAGGTGTCTGTTTATTGATGGAAATTGGCTGGAATCTCACCGTTTCATTTTTCTGTGAAGGAAAATCTACACATACACTTTCATAATCTCAGCCCTAGTGAGTGCTCTTGCCAGAGAACAGGAAGGTTCAAAAAGATGTTCCCTGTCTTTTTTACTTCTAGAATGAAATCCTCAAATTTTGGAGGGTTTCCCTTTCTGCCCCCTTTCTATTCAAACTTCTCTTTGATCAAAATGGAATAATTAAAAGAAGAAGAAAAAACAGATACCAAGTTCCTCCAGAAAGGGAGTGAGGACAGACAGGTGGATTTCAGGCAGAAAGTGGGTCAATGGAGTTTATTTTGACAACATGACTTAGACGGGTAGATAATAAATGAAATTTCATTAACAGTTAATTCCATAGAATGACGAGAAAGTGGCCTGTTCCATCATCATCACATTTCTTTCCCATACTCCTTAGGGAGTCCCCCGATCCAGGTGTGTTGAGAGCTGCCTCCCTGGGCAACACAGGATTGCGATGGAAGGGAAGGACGTGTGTTGCTATGACTGTGCTCAGTGCCCTGAAGGGAGGATTACAGACCAAATGGGTATGTAGAAGAATGTAAAATTACAAGAGAACTAACCAAAATGGGTTAGCTCCTCAAAACAAGCAGCGAAAGAGCACAGGCAAATGCAGGTTCAGTTCTTTTGTCGTCATGGCTGCGGAAGATCATATTTACTGGGTCATCAGAGAGCAATCCTGCAATCCAAACTGTGTAAGGTTTTGTGTCAGATTTTAGGCTCGACTTCTGTAACTCACTCTACAGTGGACTTCCCTTATCCCTGACCAGGAAAGATGCAGTTGGCCCAGAATGCAGCTGCCTGGGTCCTCACAGGAAGATTTTGAAGGCAGATACCCAACCTGTCCTTTGGCAGCTGCATGGTTTCCAATTGAATTCCAGATCAGGTTTACGGTTTTGGTACCTTCACGGCCATTTGTAGTCTGTTCCCTGCATACCTGAGGGACTGCCTTTTTGCCTATGCCCCTCAAAGAGCACTCCACACTACAAGGAAGTGTGTCTGGTTTCAACCAGGATCAGGATATTCTCAATCCTGGCCAGTTTGGTGGAATGAGTTCCCAGAAGAGATCCAGACATCCTTTGAGGTAGGTGCGGCTGAGAGAGCCCTGATATCACTGCTGGGTCAGAACAGCTTTACCAGTGCTGTGGCAAGCCTCAGGTCACCTAGCTGGTTGCATGTCAAAGAGCAGGGGATCAATCCTCCACTCCTAACCACTACATCAAGCTGGCTCTGAGGTTTTATATATGGTTCTATATTGACTGGCAGGATAGCGTTGAGGGCTAAATGAGACAGAACTCAATATTTATGGCATAAATGAGGCCATGGCTTTTATTGCTCCAAACCACCTCTCAGTGGACGGTTGGCCAGGCATGAACGGGGAAAAGCCTGACCGACAATCATCCGGCTGAGACGCCCTGGGACCCACAGCATTCCCAGCTGGGAAAGCGGGTCCCTTTCCTTAAGGGAATATTTTCCCTGGGAAAGCAGCATTGAAAAGGGGGGCCAACAGGACGCCCACCTCATATGGTTTTCCCTCAGCCATTTGGTCAGCAAGCCTTTGGCCCCCCAGCTGGGTCAGCCGTACTTGCTGTTAACCAACCTCTTATTGAGGTTCCCCAATCCACCAGGGAGTCCAGTATGCAAACTGGACTCCCTGCCAACAGGCTCTCCCCTGTACCCTAAACTGAAGCTGTGACAGAACAATGGTTATAACAAAACTCAAATCAACCTTTAACAAGGGGCAGGCGGGAGGGAAACTGTCCCCATGGCCACTCAAATGGAGAGGCAGGCCTAGCGCACATGGTAGCTATTTATAACTGCCCACACTCATCTCTCTGCTCCTGATGCTGACACACACCCGTATGCCCAAAACAATGCCAGTCACCATCATGTCTGCCCAAGCCTGGCTCTCTGCATTGCCATTAAGCGCTCACAGTGAGTCGCAGGCACTTCTTATGTTATAAAGTGCTATTCTGTTCTATGAGACAAAACCTGTTTTCCTAGGTTGGGAGACCAGGGCCCATTCCGCACACATAGGATAACGCACTTTCAATGTGCTTTGGCCACAGGATTTTCCTGTGCGGAACAGGAAAATCTACTTCTAAAGTGCATTGAGAGTGCATTATCCTATGGGTGCAGGTACAGAATAATGGCTCTTCAAAAGTGCCTGGAGACGCCAACTAACAGCCCCTTACCAGGTGCACCTCCATTCTTTTCCTCCCTCCCTACTTTTGAAGTACCCACATTCCACACATAAGTAAGCTCTAAATCTCTGAACACTCTAAACACATCAGGAGCATGAAGCAGCTGCACTCTGCTGTAGGGTTGCATCTCCCCACACTGTCTCCAGGCTCAGAAAATGAGAATTGGAAGAAAGCTTATAACACATATTGTGTTATTATGCATTATTATCTAATACCAAATGAAGGAAACTGAACAAAAGGGTTAATGAAGGAAAGGATGGGTAACTGAACAGAAATCCCATTACTTTATGTAATAACGACAGCAAAAAAGCAGTATACAGTAATTTAATTAGAAAAATCATTGACAGATTCCAGATATATAATCCCTTTTCTGGACTGTTTAATCAATCGTCTACTGTAAGAGCCATTCCGCATGACTTTAATATAGCACTAGTCTTACATTTTGTTTTTGCCACTAAAACTGCGTTACGTATGATGTTATGAGCAATCTGCAACACTCCTGCAACACTAGCACCAAAATCGCTTAGTTGTAGCGATTTTTGGGGAATTGGGAAAAGTGGATTCACCCTCAGAAAATCGCTACACTCTTGCCAACAACCTGCAACACTTGCAAAAAAGACCTGTGTGTTCTCAATGTAGTGGTTGCAACAAAGTCCCTCCCCTGGCTCTCTCCTCCGAACTTCTGATGAAGCGATCACCATTTTTTTCCCCTTGGAGCGGGGAAAGCAATGAACCAGCGAGGCTTCATTCACCCAGCGAGGCTTCTCTGGCTATAGTCCCTCCACAGAAGTGCTTTAAAGCTCCCCTAAATCCCCAAGCACAACATAGCCCCCAATTCCCTTTAATTTCGGCCAAAAATCTCACCCGTGCTGGGGGGGCCATTTTTGTTTCCACTCGGAGTGTTGTAATGATGAATCGCCAGCTCACATGCCAGCTAGATTGGGTCTCTCCATTGCAATGAATCAACGCATATTCGTTGCAACTGTGTGTGTGTGTGTTTTTAAACCTGTGCTTAAAGGGAAAGGGGCTTTTCAGGAACATGTAACAACCGCCCATTGGCTATTCCATTTGATTGACAGCCAGGGGCGGGAACAAGTACAGAAAAAAATCGCTTCCTTTCTAGCAATTCCTGTGACCAGAAACCTGTGGGGAATGAATGAAACGCTACTGGATTCCACTACCAATTAAGGTATGCGGAACACCAAGATTCCACTATTTAAAATAGCGTTTCCCCTTTGTGAAAGCAATTGACAACATTGGTCCTTGTGCGGAATGGCCCTAAGTTTCAAATTTCTGTAATGCTAATCCTTCTACATCATTTAGTAGATTTCTCATTTTATAGATTGCATTGAGCTTCAAAATAATATATGCTGGTGGAGGTGGGACATGTTCCCCATATTTTCTTGGCCTTGCTTATTCTCCAGATTACATGGCTCATTAATTTTCTAACTTAACAACTCCATCCTTTTGAAGGGCATTTATACTAGCCAGATTCAATACATTGTTTTTGGATATAGTTGGAGGGCAGATACAGGGGTATCCCACACAATGAAAGAATTTGTACCTATCGTTGTAAAGAACTTGATTCCATTCGCCACATTGTTTTGCATCGTATTATGACCAGCTATTCCAGTGTTTGATTTCACCTCTTTTACTTTCTGTTAACCTTACAGATGACACAATTATCTCCTGAAATTACCAACTGGGTTGCTGAGTTCTCATAATTGTTATTTCACTTAGGTCTAAAAGGTCAAAGTATTGAAGAGTGTGCATTGCTACTTCCTCCAAATTATTCTTACCATTGTTATTAGTTCATTTATATGTTTTATTATATATTTTAACCTGTATGGTCTCCTGGTTCTTATTGCCATTAAAGGTCTCTATTACTGAGTAGATTGTATTAATTACACATATTTCTTACATGCATGTTAGCCAGAAAGAATGACTATAAATAACATAAATAAAACCAAGTACATCAAGAGAGCATTTTTGAAATAATTCATGCCTACCCTTTCATTTTAGATGCAGACCAATGTGACAAGTGCCCAGAAGACCAGTATCCAAACCAGGAGCAGATCCAATGCCTCCGCAAAACTGTCACCTATTTATCCTATACAGAAGCTTTGGGAATGGTTCTGGCTTCTTTGGCTCTTTTTCTTTCACTGATCTGCATGGTGGTGACAGGGACTTTCCTTCTACACTGGGACACACCCCTAGTCAAAGCCAACAACAGGAGCATCACCTGTGCCCTCCTGGCCTCTCTGCTGCTTGGCTTCCTCTGCTGCTTCCTCTTCATCGGGAAACCTGGGAAGGCAACCTGCCTGCTTCGACAAGTGCTGTTTGCCATCACCTTTTCACTCTCTGTTTCTTGTGTGTTGGGCAAAACCCTCACTGTGGTTGTGGCTTTCATGGCTACCAAACCAGGAAACAAGATGAGAACTTGGGTAGGGAAGGGGCTGGGAGTGTCAAGCATAATTCTCTGCTCTCTCGCTCAAGCAGGCATCTGTGCTGTGTGGTTGGCATCTTTCCCCCCTTTCCCAGAGTCTGACATGCATTCCCAGGCTGCAGTCATCACAGTCCAATGTAATGAAGGTTTATCAGTGATGTTCTACATTGTCCTTGGCTATATGGGCCTTCTTGCCACCATTAGCTTCATTGTGGCTTTCTATGCAAGGAGGTTACCCAGTAGTTTCAATGAAGCCAAGTTGATCACCTTCAGCATGTTGGTATTCTGCATGGTGTGGGTGTCCTTTGTCCCCACTTACTTGAGCACCAGTGGGAAATCCATTGTAGCTGTGGAGATCTTCTCCATCTTGGCCTCCAATGCATGCTTATTGGGGTTTATCTTCCTCCCCAAATGCTACATTATTATACTGAGACCTGAACTCAACACCAGAGAGCAGGTAGTAAAGAAAACTAGGAAAATATCCAAAATCTGTCATGAAAGTAATTAGTTATATTACAACATTAAAGAGTTAAATACCAATCAGCGATAATAAAACAGATTGAAGATATTGCAACCATCTTTTCATTATTTGAATGTATGGCATATATATGACCAATGCAACGGACTAATTTTTAGATATTTAGATAATTTTATAGATATTTATGAATAGACCTGCCAACATGGTGGGCTATAAAGAGACCATTTTATACTGAAAACTTACTGACAAACAGACCTGCATGCTTATGGCTACCATCCTAAACATACCAATGATCCATTGTATACAGTCAGACTTTAAATTATAACTGCATCTGCTCCAATCCCACAGACAGAGATTTTCACCTGAAGGATCTATAACCTTGAATCAAGGTTAAAAAAATGATAATGATAAATCATTTACTTGTTGAAAAATATACAAATCCATTTTCACAAAATAACTCGGCAGGAGATGATTTTAGAAAAATGCATCATAGTGAACAACTTCAATAAGGCCGTCTTGATCTCTTTGTTTCTCATGGTATAGATAAATGGATTGAGCAATGGAGGGAGGATAGCATAAAAAAAAGCAAAAACGATACCTAAATCAGATGAAGTATCAGTGGCAGAGCTTCCATAGGCAAATATTCCACTGAATACAAGCAGGAAAACCACAGTGAGGTGGGGAATACAAGTGGAGAGGGCTTTTTTCTGACCTTGCACTGATGGGATTTTGAGCACCGTTGCAAAAATCTTCACATAAGTTAGAGTGATGAAGATAAAACATCCCAGCACTATGCCACAGGTAAGCACAATAGCCCCAATTTGGACAAAAAACAGGCCAGAACAGGAGAGTTTGAATAATTGGGGGATTTCACAGAAAAATTGATTGACCACATTGGAGCAGAAGGTGATTGCAAAAGTGCTTCCAGTGTTTAAAGATGAATTGAGGACACCAGAGAACCATGCAGTGGCTACCATCTGGATGCAAGCTCCTTTGTGCATAGTTGTCTCATACTGTAATGGACTGCAGATAGCAACATACCGATCATGGGCCATCACTGTTAGAAGGGCAAAGTCTGACCCTATAAAGAATACCAGAAGAAAAATTTGAGCTACACACCCAGAATAAGAAATTGTCCTGCTTTGCATGAGGGAATTGACCATCGCTTTGGGTACCAAGACTGAAACTGTGCCAATGTCCAGGACAGCCAAGTTCATTAAGAAAAAGTACATGGGGGTATGCAGGTGATAATCGAATGATACTGCCATGATGATGAGAAGATTGGCGATCACTGCTATCAAGTACAATGCTAGGAACCCAAAGAAATGTAAGATCCGTAGCGATCGAATGTTTGAGAATTCCAAGAGCAGAAACTCAGTTGGGGAAGTAAAGCTGGAATTTGTGTCTTCTATGCCCATCTTCATGTTACCTGTGGAACAAATACAGGAGATTTTAAACTCTGCTCACATAGATCAGAATCATAGTCAATCATCCTTTACTGAAAGAGGAGAGGAGAGGGAATCATGGGAATATGTCTGACAGCCTGAACCCCCCCCCTCGTTCTTTTTTTTCCAGGTACAAAAGGCTGAAGGTGACAAAAGCCTTCATAGAGGGCAAAATATTCAGAATATATATTCTGTTCATAAATACTCAGATTTGATCTTCTGTTTCTCTTCTTTTTTCATATGTACATGAGCCTTTTGGTGCAAGCCACAGGGCTCTTGGCACTTGGATTTTTGCATGGCTGATGTCCTGTGTACTTGAATGAGCCAACGCAATTGGATCTCAAATCTCCTTGGATCTTTGTTTCTCCAATTATATTTATATATTTTTCTTAGCATCTTTGTGTCCTTAGTGGAGAGAAGAACAGTCGGACAGATCAATAGAGAGAGAAAAAATTCTAAATTAGTACGAAGTGGGCAGAGGTAGTAGTCCTATTAATTTACCCAGCCCCCATATTATATACATTGAAGTATTATATGGGTAGATAATTAAAACTGTATAAACTGCATACCCCTTAGGGACTATGCTCTAGGAACTGGAACAGGTCCCTACAGATATTGGTATGCTTCTGCAATCTTGAAGGTTCAAGCAGTTTGCTTAGGGGCAAAGAGATGTAGTTTGTGAATCTCCAGACAAGGGTGCCTGACATGGCAAGCCTCTTTGTTTCACTTCAGAGAGTCAATGGGGAACCCCATTATTCATTGTGCCTCCATGCAACTCTTTCCCTGAGCTTAGGAAGGTGATGCAAAGAGACAGGTACATTGACAATGTTCATGACAAAGATAGGGACTGGGATAGGATTTGACCAGACTTTAGTCAAGAGGGAAGAAGGCAGGACTACCAAATTAAGAGTAAAAACCGAAATCCATATCATGCTGCAAATAAATATGCTCATTTTTTAAAATCTAAGTGGGAAAATGGAGAGCTAGATGACCATTTGGAATATCTTCTATCAAGGCTTATAAAGAATAGGTTTGGATTCAGCCAGATTGTTTGTTCATGGGAAATGAGAGGTAAGATTCTTCTTTAGCCACACAAAAAGGCTATGCTGTGGATCTTGACTCCTACATGGAAAAAAGGGATATAATAACAAGAGAAACTGGACACAATGCGGGGTGGTGTGATCTACCTGGATCTAACCAATTGTCTTAGATTCTTAGACTCAATTCAAAGAATACATTTTCTGTCCTCACACACACACACACACACACACACACAGGCTACTCTTGTGTTTACAGAGAAGGCTATTGAAGGTTGTCATCATGGAATAGATACTCTGATACATAAGGAAATAAACTGTGCTGAATGAAGCAATGCTGAGATTGCACAAAAAAAAGTGGGAATATATATGCATCAAGTTTCCTCCATAAAAGGACAGAAGTTTGTATGATACCCCCACCACTCAGCCCATTATGAAGCCTTCCTCCAGCCCTCAGATGGTAATGGAAAGATACCAGCCATTGTCTATGTACACAACTGACAATAAGAGACAATAGATTTTTTAAAACCTCCAGTAGTGGACAGGCAAATCAAAAGAAAAGAAAAGGTTAACAATTTTTTTCCTGGAGTGTTGTAATTATATTTTAAAAAATCTTTACTTACTGAGACAGATCAGATGCTTCGGGGTATAATATAAGTGTCTAACTCTCCACTAGATATTTTAGTTCATACCTTTATTCATCTAAGCCACTGAATCTTCTGCCATTATGTATGCAGCGGGTTAATCAGTATAATAAGAAACTCACTGAGCATGGGGAAAAGATTCATTTGAAGTTGGTTTGGACTTCACAACGTATTCCCAAGAGTCCAGTGTCCCTAATCAGAAAAATCTGGGGAAATTCTTTTCCCTCCGCTGCATTTTTATTATGTCACAAATTTAAACAGACAATTAGTGCATGCTGGCTATGTTTGAATGCGTTAAATAAAATGAGAATTTCAAGGGCAAAGTCTACTTCTGTCCTGCTATCATTGCCCCCATTTCAATTATTTGCAACTGGAGAAGGCAATCCAGTTGTGAATTAGTACTATAGTTCAAAGGGGGCCAATAATTTTTGGATGGAGTCTACCTGATCTCCGTTGTTTCCTACTGGGGTGGGGGGGGGAAGTTTCTCTGTTCTTGTCCTTTTTCCCCTCTCACCATTGGAAACAATGTTGGTTTTTATGGGGTACCCATAGAATTGGACTCCCTGGTACAATCTTTTAGAAAATTGGAAGTTCTTTGAAGAAGAGGCCCTCACAGCTGCCTTGCAAATCTCATGCCTCTGCCTCAAACCACCATCTCCCCTACTGACTTCTGAATACATAAAAAGGCAAAAAATCCAATTGACTTTAATGGTGCCATCAGTTATAATGGCACCAAATCGTTATCTGAATCACCAAATCACAATTTGGATGTTTATCCAGAACATTTAAAGTATGGGCAATGGCTATTGGGCTTAGATATAGCCAAAAAGTACCCAAATCAGCACTGATTCGGGTACTTTTCAGCTTGACTAAAGCAAATCACCCATGCCTGTGCATTTATTCCTGCTCTTTTATTTCTGTTCTTTAACCAGTTTTAAATCCATAGGAGAACACATCCTCTTATCTCGTGACTGCTAAGTTTATTCAGGTACTTTATAAGAAAGGCTTTTGAAAATCCATGTATATGTCAACCTGGTCATTGTTGTCTCCACTTTCTCAAAGAACTCCAAAAGTTTGGTGAGGCAGAACTTTATTTTGCAGAGCCATGCCAATTTTCCCAAGGAAGTTTTGTTACTCTATGTAACTATATAAATGTACTCCATCTTCTCAATGAGCACACAAACCACTGTTCCACGTTAATGAGATATTATGGATGAGGCAATATAGTAGCTATAGTTTTTTAAAAAATATCTTTTCCATCTACTTTCTTTTAGTCTCTCTCAATTATTTGTTAGGCTCTTCTCCAGGGAGTCTTTCCTTCTCATGAGGTGGCCAAAGTATTTCAGTTTCATTTTCAGGATCTGGCCTTCTAAAGAGCAGTCAGGGCTGATCTCCTCTAGGACTGACCGGTTTGTTCACCTTGCAGTCCAAGGGACTCGCAAGAGTCTTCTCCAGCACCAGAGTTCAAAAGCCTCAATTCTTTGATGCTCGGCCTTCCTTATGGTCCAACTTTCACAGCCATACATTGCAATTGGGAAGACCATAGCCTTGACTAAACGCACTTTTGTTGGCAGGGTGATGTCTCTGCTTTTTAGGATGTCGTCCAGATTTGCTATAGCTTTCCTCCACAGGAGCAAGAGTCTTTTCATTTCTTTGCTGCAGTCCCCATCTGTGATCTTGGAGCCCAGGAAAATAAATTCTGTCACTACCTCCATTTCTTCCCTATCTATTTGCCAGGAATTGAGAGGGCCGGATGCCATAATCTTCGTTTTCTTGATGTTGAGGTTGAAGCTAACTTTTGTACTCTCCTCCTTCACCCACATCAAAAGGCTCTTTAGTTCCTCTTCACTTTCTGCCATTAGAGTGGTATCATCTGCATATCTGAGGTTGTTGATATTTCTCCCTGCAATCTTGATCCCAATTTGTGACTCATCTAACCTTGCCTTTCTCATGATATGCCCGCATACAAATTAAATAGGCAAGGTGACAGTATACAGCCTTGCTGAATTCCTTTCTCAATTTTGAACCAATCAGTGATTCTATGTCCGGTTCTCACTGTTGCTTCTTGACCTGCATATAGGTTTCTAAAGCTAAACATGAGCTAAACAGGCAGTGTGATGCAGCGGTAAAAAAGGCAAATGCCATTTTGGACTGTATCAACAGCAGCATCACATCAAAATAACAAGATGTCATAGTCCCATTATATACAGCACTGGTCAGACCACATCTGGAGTACTGTGTGCAGTTCTGGAGGCCTTACTTCAAGAAGGACGTGGATAAAATTGAAAGGGTACAGAGGAGAGCGACGAGGATGATCTGGGGCCAAGTGACCAAGTCCTATGAAGATGTTCAGCCTGGAGAAAAGGAGGTTGAGAGGGGACATGATAGCCCTCTTTAAGTATTTGAAAGGTTGTTACTTAGACCCATTATGCACAGGGGGAATAACACACATTCGGGGTGGAATGGCGGCAAGTAAAATCACCAATAATGCACAGTGCCGGCTGCAACTGGCCGCAGCTTCGGTGCATGCCGCCGAAAAAGCCACGTTAGCGAAACACAGAAGAAAGTGCAGCTTCCAGGTGACTGGGGCGCAACCAGAAGCGGCGCCGGGATCGCTGTGTGCATAATCGATTACTCTGGGATGTTTTAGGATGCTTTGGGCGGATCCTGGGTTGAGCAGTGGGTTGGACGATGCCCTGTGTGGCCCCTTCCAACTCTATGATTCTATGATTCTATGATTCTCAAGAGACAGATAAGATGCTCTGGTATTCCCATCTCTTTAAGAACTTGCCACAATTTGTTGTGCTCCACACAATCAAAGGCTTTAGCATAGTCAATGAAGCAGAAGTAGATGTTCTTCTGGAACTCCCTAGCTTTCTCCATGATCCAGTGTATGTTTGCAATTTGATCTCTAGTTCCTCTGCCTCTTCGAAATCCTGCCTGTAGTTCTGGATGTTCTCGGTCCACATATTGCTGGAGCCTAGCTTGTAGGATTTTGAGCATAACTTTGCTAGCATGAGAAATGAGCGCAATGGTGCAGTAGTTTGAACATTCTTTGGCATTGCCCTTTTCTGGGATTGGAATGTAAACTGACATTTTCCAATCCTGTGGCCACTGTTGAGTTTTCCAAATTTGCTGGCATATTGACTTTTACTGCATCGTCTGTTGTGCTAGTCTAGGAGAAAGCAAAATGAGGTAATTCCAGAGCAATCCTGTAATCTGAATTGTGGCAGATTGTGGGTTTGAACTGGGATTCAGCTGCCTCCCTTTACATTGTATGGCCTGAATCATACTTTGTTGTTTAAATCTAAATCAAAGTAACAACAGCATTCAGAATCCCATTATGTTTTACTGTATAAGATATTGACCAATAAGATTGCATTTTATTTGTCATTTAACAACATTAAGTTAGCAATTACAAAGTACAAAATGTCCAAAATTTGTCATGAAAGCAATTAGGTATATTATAACATCAAAGAGTTAAATACCCATCAGCAATAATAAAATAGATTGAAGATTTTACAGGCATTTTTCATTATTTGAATGTATGGCATATATAAGAACAATGCACATGGACTAATTTTTAGATATTTAGGTAACTTTTACATTTATTTATGAATAGACTTGCCAACATGGTGAGCTATAAAAATAACTGTGTTTTTGACGTTTAGAGACCTCCTTATACTGAAAGCCTGCTGACAAACGGAGCTGCATGCTTATAGCTATCATCCTAAATATACCAATGATCCACTGTATACTGTCAGACTCTAAATTACAACTGCATCTGCTCCAATCCCACAGGCAGAGATTTTCACCTGAAGGATCTATAACAAACCTTCAAGAAACAGATTGACAATTCCAGAAAGTTACACAGAGAAAAGCTGTTAGAAGACAGACTCCAAAAGACAAGATAACAGAACACCAGTAGTGGTTACATATAGGTCTCAACTCAAAACTGTTCAGCACATCAGCGGTATCTTACAACCTGTACTGGAAAATGAGTCCTCTTTCCCAAATTCTGAAGGACAAACCTTTTCTTGCACACAACAACAATGCAATATCTAATTTGAACATCGATACTGATAACAAAGCTTGCAACAAACCAGATGCCAACTCTACTGCCAAATATGCTCCAATAACACAATCACTGGACCTAACAACATCACCTACACCAGTGGTCCCCAACCATTTTATCACCGGGGACCGGTCAACATTTGACAATATTACTGAGGCCCGGGGGGGGTAGTCTTTTGCCGAGGGATGTCTCCACCTGAGCCCCTGCTCCACTTGCTTTCCTGCCGATGCCCCTGACTTCCTGCTGCCTGCTGGGGAGCGCTTCCAGCAGCAGTTGCGCAGTGCCATACCGAGAGGGAGCTCCAGCCATGGCTGAAAGCACCAAAGGTGAGCCGGCAGCAGAGTGGCAGGGCAGCCCCTGAGGCAGCAGCCGGGGAAGAGGACAAGGAGCTGCAGCCTGGTACTGACTGATCCACGGACCGGTACCGGTCCACGGCCTGGGTAGTTTGGGACCACTGACCTACACCATCAATGGCTTATTCACATATTAGTCTTCTACCATTGTATATGCCATTAAATGCCAACATGTTCTCTACATAGGACAAACAGGTCAAACCTTCTGCCAAAGAATAAATGGACCCAAGTCTCATTGATTGACTGCTACTCCCAAACCAAGCCAACTCATGGTAGCTTACAATAAAACCTCCATAAAAACAACTGGGAAAGTGTCTACCATTAATCATGGACCTTAACAGATTTATTCCCCCAATATTTTTTGAATGACTATTGAACCCAAAGGACTGACTGACTCTTCTAGCAAAAAGTTTACCATACTGCATATTTAAAATGTTGTGATGCTGTTTACTAATTTGCCACTAATTTACTTTTGCTTTATATCTGTACTCTTATGAGTACCCTGTTCCATTGTCTGAGGAAGTCTGCATGCACATGGAAGCTCATGCCTTGAATAAGTCTTTATCTTAAAAACGCCATTGGATTAAAATTTTGTTTTACTACTTCAGACCAGCATGGCTACCTACTTGAAACAAGGATTTTAAAAAATTACAATGATAAATCATTTACTTGTTGGAACGCACACAAATCCATTTTCACAAAACAACTTGGCAGGAGATGATTTTAGAAAAATGCACCATAGTGAACAACTTCAATAAGGCCGTCTTGATCTCTTTGTTTCTCATGGTATAGATAAATGGATTGAGCAATGGAGGGAGGATAGCATAAAAAAAAGCAAAAACTATACCTAAATCAGATGAAGTATCAGTGGCAGAGCTTCCATAGGCAAATATTCCACTGAATACAAGCAGGAAAACCACAGTGAGGTGGGGAATACAAGTGGAGAGGGCTTTTTTCTGACCTTGCACTGATGGGATTTTGAGCACTGTTGCAAAAATCTTCACGTAAGTTAGAATGATGAAGATAAAACACCCCAGCACTATGCCACAGGTAAGCACAATAGCCCCAATTTGGACAAAACACGGGCCAGAACAGGAAAGTTTGAATAATTGTGGGATTTCACAGAAAAATTGATTGACCACATTGGAACAGAAGGTGATTGCAAAAGTGCTTCCAGTATTTAAAGATGAATTGAGGATACCAGAGAGCCATGAACTGGCTAACATCTGGATGCAAGCTCCTTTGTGCATAATTGTTTCATATTGTAATGGATTGCAGATAGCAACATACCGATCATGGGCCATCACTGTTAGAAGGGCAAAATCTGACCCTATAAAGACGACCAGAAGGAAAACCTGAGCTACACACCCAGAATAAGAAATTGTCCTGCTTTGCATGAGGGAATTGACCATCGCTTTGGGTACCCAGACTGAAACTGTGCCAATGTCCAGGACAGCCAAGTTCATTAAGAAAAAGTACATGGGGGTATGCAGGTGATAATCGAATGATACTGCCATGATGATGAGAAGATTGGCGATCACTGCTATCAAGTATAATGCTAGGAACCCAAAGAAATGTAAGATCTGTACTGTTCGAATGTTTGAGAATTCCAGGAGCAGAAACTCAGTTGGGGAAGTAAAGCTGGAATTCGTGTCTTCTATGCCCATCTTCATGTTACCTGTGGGACAAGTACAGGAGATTTTAAACTTTGCTCACTTAGGTCAGAATCATAGTCAACCATCCTTTACTGAAAGAGGAGAGGAGAGGGAATCATGGGAATATGTCTGACAGCCTGACCCCCCCCCCCCCGTTCTTTTTGTTTCAGGTACAAAAGGCTGAAGGTGACAAAAGCCTTCATAGAGGGGGATATATTCAGAATATATATTCTGTTCATAAATACTCAACATTGATCTTCTGTTTCTCTTCTTTTTTCATATGTAAAAGATATGCGTGTGTGTGGGGTGAAGAGATGAGCCTTTTGGTGCAAGCCACAGGGCTCTTGGCACTTGTATTTTTGCATGGCTGATGTCCTGTGGCCTTGAATGAGCCCACTCAATTGGATCTCAAACCACCTTGGATCTTTGTTTCTCCAATTATATGTATGTATTTTTCTTAGCATCTTTGGGTCCCCAATGGAGAGAAGAACAGTTGGACAGATCAATAGAGAGAGAAAAAATTCTACATTAGGACAAAGTGGGCAGAAGTAAGAGTCATATTAGTTTACCCAGACCCCATCTTATATACATTGAAGTATTATATGGGTAGATAACTATTAAAACTGAATAAACTGCATACCCCTTAGGGCCTATGCTCTAAGAACATGAACAGGTCCCTACAGATATAGGTGTGCTTCTGCAATCTTGAAGGTTCAAGCAGTTTGCTTAGGGGCAGAGAGATGTAGCTTGTGAATCTCCAGACAAGGGTGCCTGACATGGCAAGCCTCTTTGTTTCACTTCAGAGAGTCAATGGGGAACCCCATGATTCATTGTGCCTTAGGAAGGTGATGCAAAGAGACAGGTACATTGACAATGTTCATGACAAAGATAGGGATTGGGATAGGATTTGACCAGACTTTAATCAAGAGGGAAGAAGGCAGGACTACCAATTTAAGAGTAAAATCCGAAATCCATATCATGCTGCAAATAAAAATGCTCATTTTTTTATCTAAGCGGGGAAATGGAGAGCTGGATGACTATTTGGAATATCTTCTATGAAGGCTTATAAAGAATAGGTGGGCATTCACACCTGTTATTGTATAATAACAAGAGAAACTGGACACAATGGGGGGTTGGGTGATCTACCTGGATCTAACCAATTGTCTGAGATTCTTAAAATCAATTCAACGAATACATTTTCTGTACACATACACAAACACACACACAGAGGCTACTCTTGTGTTTACAGAGAGGGCTATCGAAGGTTGTCATCATGGAATAGACACACTGATACATAAGGAAATAAACTGTGCTGAATGATGTAATGTTGAGATTGCACAAAAAAAGATAATTGGGAATGTACATGAATCAAGTTTCCTCCATAATTTTGTATGATACCCCCACCACTCAGCCCATTATGAAGCCTTCCTCCAGCCCTCAGATGGTAATGGAAAGATACAAGCCATTGTCTCTATGTACACAACTGACAATAAGAGACAATAGATTTTTTAAAACCTCCAGTAGTGGACAGACAAATCAAATCAAAAGAAAAGAAAAGAAAAGGTTAACAATGTTTTTCTCCTGGAGTGTTGCAATTATATTTTTAAAAAAATCCTTACTTACTGAGACAGATCAGATGCTTCGGGTTATCAAATTTAATTCTCCACTAGATATTTTAGTTCATAGCTTTATTCATCTAAGCCACTGAATCTTCCGATAAAACTTTCTTATATATGTAGTGGGGTAATCAGTATAATAAGAAACTCAGTGAGTATGGAGAAAAGATTCATTTGAAATTGGTTTGGTCTTGACAATATGTTCCCAAGAGTCCAGTGTCCCTAATCAGAAAAATCTGGGGAAATTCTTTTCCCTCCGCTGCATTTTTATTATGTCACAAATTTAAAGAGACAATTAGTGCATGCTGGCTGTGTTTGAATGTATTTTTAAAAAATGAGACTTTTAAAAGCAAAGTATTTCTGTCCTGCTATCATTGCTCCATTTCAATAATTTGCAACTGGATTTTGCTAAGTGGAGAAGGCAATCCAGTTGCAAATTCGTGCTATAGTTCAAAGATAATTTTTGGATGAAGTCTATCTGATCTCCATTGATTCCTATCATGGGAGAAAAAAAAGATTCTCTTTTTTTGTCTTTTTTCCCTCTCACCATTGGAAACAATGTTGGTTTATATGGGGTGCCCATAAAATTGGACTCCCTGGTACAATCTTTTTAAAAATTGGGAATTCTTTGAAGAAGAGGCTCCCACAGCTATCTTGCAAATTTGATGCCTTTATTTCAAATCACCATCTCCCCAGAATACAGAATAGCGAATCATCAAGAATCACCCCCAAATTCCTGGCTTCAGGCATGCTTTTAAATTGCACACTGACCAGGCTGGGAAGATACACTTCCTAATCTGGCCCCTTCCTCCTGAACCAGAGGACCTCTGCTTTAGAGGGGCTACGTTTCAAGCAACACAGCTCTATCCATACAGCTAAAGTTTCCAAATATTTGTTGAATGTTTCCAGGGGGGATTCTGAACAGCCATCAATCAGGAGATCATCCACATATTGGTGACAGCCCAGTCCAAAACTCCAAACCAGCTGGGCCAGAGGGCACATGTAGGTGAAGTGTATCTTTCTCCCTTCTGTATTATTATTTTCCCTACTTTTCCTTGGTAAAAAAAAATCTGAAGTGGTATGTCCAGGCAGTAACCCAGCAAAGTATATCTGTAAACCCTACTTCTGAAAACAATTCCATTGACCAAAATAATGACAATCTTGCATCAAACACTTTAGTAATTGCCATTCCTCTTCTCTTTGACCTTAGCAATCAGAGACATCCATTAAATAAATAAATAAATAAATACTTTTGTCACTGCTCTCATGACTTTCTGCTCAAAGTAGTCAAATCCTTTCTTCTCTGAAATTTCATGTTAATTAATTAAATGTCTCCTACTCTGAAATGTATTAGTTACACATGTCTGTAACTAGATATATTTCAGAGCAAGAGAGCTTTACTGTCAGTGGGATTTTATCCAAGAATAGATTGACCTTATTGAAGAACAAGGTGACTGACAAACTGTAATGTTCCATAAAGTAGATCACTATTCCATGCACTTATACTACCCACTGAATATGTGCTGTTATGTGAATAATTGTCATATATTACAAAGGACTGTCGATAGCAAAATAAGAATCATGTGACAACACTGTTGGGGTGGCATTAAATGTCACTGTCCCCCAAACAGGTAAAGGAAAACCTGAGCAAAGGGTCCAATATAAGAAATCAACCTGCTGTTTGAGAGTTGGCCATCGATTACGACAGAAATCAAACTTGGACATTCAAAATGGCTAGTGGGTATGCTTAATGTAGTTTCATCCTGGTGGATCAAAGCATTGGACATGACATCCTCCCAACTGAAATAAACTAGATATTTATTATTTGTGTTTTTATTTTATTTTTTAAATTTACAGATATTAAAACCATAAGTAAACAGAATAAAGACAATAACCCCCTCAAGACAATGCATATTGGTTACCTACATTCAAACAAATTCAGATGTTCATGTATCAGAAATCTGCATCTTGACTCCCAATGTTTGTTTACAATGAAAAAGCACAAGAATCAGAGATGTTTACAATATCTGTCACCCACCCTATTTTGTGCTAGTCTAGAAGAAAGCAAAAATGAGCAAAACACCAAGAAATAGGAACTAACAATTCTGAATGGTGGAATGTTGAACTCTGACACAGACAGAATGACTGGCTTGGACCAGAGATGCGAGATGCCTTCCATTGGAGCTAGAGGGCCTTATGGGATCATAACTGGAGGGTAATCTCAATGTCTTCCACCTCCTAATTTTAGTTATCTGTTTCAACTTATTCTTCTTCCAAGTGGGACACTAACTCCAAGCATCACAATTTCAGTCCTAGCCGTTGAATACTAGAAAAAGTGGTAAATAAAAAAGTTCTTTTTCACAGAATTAAAAAAATGTTTTACATTTATTATATTATGTACATCCCAAATTACAAAACAAATAAAGAAAATCACCCAGAAAAGATCATTCAACCCAGTTTTCTTTGAAGAACTTGGCAGGAGGTAGTTTGGGGGAAATATCCAAAATCAGTGAGCTTTAACAATGCAGTCTTAATTTCTTTGTTTCTCATACTATAGATGAAGGGATTCAGCAATGGGGGTAATATAGCATAGATTACTGCAAAAAGTATATCAAGATCGGATGAAGTGTTAGCAGGAGGCCTCAAATTAGCAAACACTCCAGTGAAAACAAGCAAACACACCACAATAAGATGTGGAATGCAAGTGGAGAGGGCTTTCTTCTGACCCTGCACAGAAGGCATTCGGAGTAGTGTTGAAAAAATCTGCACATAGCTTATGATGATGAAAATAAAGCATCCTCCACCTATGGTAAAACTCAATACAAGAAGGCCAACTTCAATTAGATATAAGTCTGAACAGGAGAGTTTTAGTATCTGTGGAATTTCACAAAAGAACTGATCGATCCTATTAGAGCAAAAGGTGATGGCAAAAGTGCAACTGGTGTGTAAAGTGGCATAAAGGATACCAGTAATCCATGCGCTGGCTGCCATCTGGATGCAGGCGCCTTTATGCATGATGGTCTCATATTGCAATGGACTACAGATAGCAACATACCGATCATGGGCCATTAATGTAAGAATGGCAAAATCTGACCCTCCAAGGAAAAAGTAGAAAAATACTTGAGCCACACACCCAGAGTAAGAAATGGACCAGATGTTCAGGAGGGAATTGGCCATAGCTTTAGGAACCATGACAGAAACTATACCGAGGTCCAGAACAGCCAAATTAATTAGGAAGAAATACATGGGGGTGTGCAGGTGATGATCAAAAGCTACAGCAACAACGATGAGAAGATTGCCAGTTACTGCAGTCAAGTATATGACTAAGAAGACAAAGAAATGTAAGATCTGTAGTTCTCGGGTGTCTGAAAATTCCAGGAGCAGAAATTCAGATGTGGTGTTAAGACTGGGCATTTTGTTCTCAATATCCAATTGCAGGTTACCTGTAGGGCTGAGTAGAGGAAATGTTTTAGAGAACAATCCTCAGCATGTTTACAGAATCCTACTCTGGTCTACTCAATGCGTTTTCTCTCAGTGAATTATTCTTTTGATTGCACAATTAATATAAGTCAATGGTTATTTAGGATGTCTTCTCTGACCATCTCAGCCTGGTAGCTAACTCTGTACAGAAAAAAATAGGATAGTTTGTGTTATATATTGACATACTCTCATGATGAGTTAAGGGTTAACAGTTAAGAATGGTATTCCCATGTGCAGGAAGTTTGGGAAGTAAATCAGGATATATATAGAGATACTGTGTTGATGCTGGTTGTTGGTCATACTGAGTTGTGGTTAAATAAATACCCTCTACTTCTTTTTAGGCTGCCCATTTTATTCTAAATAAAAATGTTTACATTTTGAATTACCTTTGCCCCTTAGTAGAGAAGGTGCATGTGCACATGAAATTCAACTTTGTTGGTCTTAAAGATGCCACTGAACTCAAACCAATACAGCTACCCACCTGAAACAATGTATTCATAGCTTTACAGTCCCAAACAGACATGAGTTTATAAGTGTAAATAGGAAAACTGTCACCATGGCTCCAAGAGCAATTCTTTTAACCCTTTGATGTGATTTTAATATTTTTTTTGTCTTATAAAAAGGATTTGTGATCAAGAAAACAGTTCCTTATAATGTATTAAAACATCATAAAAAGGTAAAGGTATCCCCTGTGCAAGCACCGAGTCATGTCTGACCCTTGGGGTGACGCCCTCTAGCGTTTTCTTGGCAGACTCAATACGGGGTGGTTGGCCAGTGCCTTCCCCAGTCATTACCGTTTACCCCCCAGCAAGCTGGGTACTCATTTTACCGACCTCGGAAGGATGGAAGGCTGAGTCAACCTTGAGCCGGCTGCTGGGCTCGAACTCCCAACCTCATGGGCAGAGCTTTCAGACTGCCTTTTGGCCGCTTAGCACTCTGCGCCACAAGAGGCTCTTAAAACATCGTAGAAGATTGGAAAGAATGCCTTTGAAGCTGTTCTAAAATCCTTCTATACTCACACATTGATTTCTCCAATTCCTACCATTCTTGAATACCTCGGAGTTCTATTTCTTCTCCAGTTATTTTGAGTTTATGTCCCCTGTCGCCATTTCTGCTGAAGTTCTGTCATCAAGTATTTTTTCTTCATTCTTGTTGATGTGGACCAATGGACAAATAACAAAGATGTATGGCCAAAGAGAGAAGGTCTGGTTCAATTTCTTCTTTGCCTCATTAAAGTCACCTCTTTAAATACAGGCAATTCCAGAGATGACTTTAGAAAATATATTGTACTAATTTCTGTCAGTTCATAATCCAAATGGCTGTGTGAATAAAACAGAGCTTAATTTATGTTCTTTTCATGTCAATTTGTTCCCAAGAGTTCATCTCACTTAACTGTCAAGGGATGCCAAAGTCTTTTCCCGCTGCTGTATTATTTCTTTCTATTGTTTTCTAACTAACCTAAATAGATAATTAGCCGGTGCATGGAGTAAGACCAAATACACAGCATTAGAGTCCTTCTATTTTGTATACTGGGATTGTCCTATTTGATTCTAGTTTTATGGATGAGGGATTTCCACGCCCTTCCTGTTTTATTCTGTTTCTCTTTGGGGTTTTATTACTGCTCTGGTCTCTAAGACTGTTAAAATAAACTAACTGACTGTGAAGTTCAGGAATTGGTGTGAGAGAAAACATGGAGTTAACAGTCCAAGTGGTGATATGCCCCCTTATCCTTCTCTTGTACATTTATTTGATTTCTGTAGCTGATATTTGACAGAGCACTGTGCATATAGAATTTTAAAATCTTGAGGACATTTATTGAGAAAATCTTTATTTTACCAGTAATAATAAATCAGCGTTAAGTTGTGTTTAATACCTTTCTATCCCGCCCTTGCTCCAGAAAGCTCATGTTGCTTAAATTGTTTCCCCCCTTTTCACTTTATTCTCTCAACAGCCCTTTGAGGTAGGATGAGCAGAGAGAGATGGATAGCCCAAGGTCATTCATTCATAGAATCATAGAATCATAGAATCATAGAGTTGGAAGGGTCCATGCAGGCCATCTAGTCCAACCCCCTGCTCAACGCAGGATCAGCCCTAAGCATCCTAAAGCATCCAAGAAAAGTGTGTATCCAACCTTTGCTTGAAGACTTGAAGACATTCATTGTGCTTTCTGGAAGGGGAGGGATTTGAACCTGAGCCTCCCAGTGCCTAGGCATCAGGAGTAATGGATCATAGATTATAGGTTCATATCTGATTGAAATATGTCCACAAATACAAGTTAGGATTTGATCAGCATGGCCTATTATGCACGGCCACTGAAACAGCGGCATGGAGAACGTGGAGGAGGAAGAACCGGAGCAAACCGTTTATGCACAGGATGGAATGCAATGGCGGCAAAACCTAGAGTATCCAATTATGCACGCGGCTACTCCAGAGCCGCTTCTGGTTGCGCCCTGGTCCCAGGAAGCTCCACTTTCTTCCGCATCTCGCTAACGCGGCTTTTTCGGCAGCATAAATTGACTCTGTGCCTGGTAGCCGACTGCAGCGTGCATAATTGGTGATTTTAGCCACTGCCATTCCACCCCGAATGCGGACCTTCCACTCTGTGCATAATGGGCCCATGAAATGCAATAGGTTCAGATGAACACACATTCATTTCCTATTTTAATTCCCCCCTCCCCCCTAAAATTGATAGTTGATCTTTCCCAGTATATCGTCTGTGTCCAGTTTTGTGCTGTCTTGGGAGACTGCAAAACAGAAAACCTCAGAACAACTGGATGGACTGTTTTGAATGTGCCAGAAGGATGAGATAAGTATCTCTATTTTATATAGAATTATTAGGTTAGACGTATGACCAGAAGTCTTCTAAGAGAAGCAGAAGCCCTAGTGGCATAATAGGCAGGTGCAGTGTTTTACGAGAGCCAGCTTGGTGTAGTGCTTAGGAGTGTGGACATCTAATCTGGTGAGCCAGGTTCAATTTTGCACTCCCCCACATGCAACCATCTGGGTGACCTTGGCCTTGCCACAGCACTGATAGAGCTGTTCTGAGCAGTAATATCAGGGTTCTATCAGCCTCAGCTCCCTCACAGGGTGTCTGTTGTGGGGAGAGGAAAGGGAAAGGGATTGTAAGCCTCTGCCACCTTCCTGGGAGCCCTTCCATTGCCTGTTTCTTTGCAAGTGCTTCTTCTCCTGTGTTCTCAGCTACTTGGGCTGCTCTTTCTTCCCAAGGTTAATGTTTGCAGGTAGAGATGCTCCCAGCCACACATACATTATGGTGTCATTCAGAAAAAAAGCATGCAGGTGGCAGGGGGGAGGCTGGGAGAAATGAGAGGCAAAGGGTATATGGGCAGATGGGATTACGTTGAAAGGAGCAAGCAAATATAGGCAGCCACAGGAATTCATTTCTGCAACCATATAAGAAACATATACTGTGGCATACCTGACAAACATAACTGTATAACAATAAAGGATTCCAAAGTTCAATAAAAGTGAGATGGACACCTGGTGGGCCCCAATGTGTTCACTTCCCAGTGAGAGATTCCAGTTGCAGAGGACCCGCTCTCCTGGCTGGGATACAGTGGGCCTCAAGGCATCCAAGGACCCTCAGGTTAAACAGCCAGATGGCTGAGGGGTCAAGCTACCTACCATGCATGGCCAACACTTTGCTGGAGGGTGGCATAACAATAAATGGCTGCAGCCATATTTACACCAAAGAAGGAGTCGAGTATTTACTGGCAAAACTGCCACCCTGCTAACCAATGTATTCAGTTTGGTGTAGTGCTTAGGAGTGTGGACTTCTAATCTGGCATGCCAGGTTTGATTCTGTGCTCCCCCACATGCAGCCAGCTGGGTGACCTTGGGCCAGTCACAGCACTGATAAAGCTGTTCTGACCGAGCAGTGATATCAGGGCTCTCTCAGCCTCACCTTCCTCACAGGGTGTCTGTTGTGGGGAGAGGAAAGGGAAGGTGACTGTAAGCTGCTTTGAGCCTCCTTTTGGTAGAGAAAAGTGGCATATAAGAACCAACTCTTCTTCTTCTTCTTCTTCTTCAGCATATGGGTTCAAGGAATGATGCTGGATACTGAGAATGGCTCAACAGGTGTGTGGACTGGTAGTAACATATAACTGTATTTGTATTTACTTTGATATTGAACTGAACTGAAGAATGTACAGATTGAAAGGTTTTCAGTACATCCAGTACATTTTGCTATCAATTAAATATTTTATTGAAGGAAGTTCTGTGACAAGTTATGAATTATTTGATTTTTATTCTGAGAACTAGAAGTGGGGAAAAGCAAAGCAAAACAATAACAAAACATTTTTCATTTTTATTATATTTGGATTCCCAAAATTACAAAAACAATAAAGAAAATCACTCAGATAAAGGCCAGCCCCATATCTGTCAGACCTAGAACTTAACACCCATCGAAGGTCCTTTGCCCAAGCGAGATGCTCAGCTCTAACTACAGCTGTGTTGGAGGGGCGTTACAAAAAAAAAAAAAAACCTTGCTCAGCGACTCTGTCCTTGTGCCAGCGGATGGATAGAGTCAGACGAACATGTGCTTCTGTTCTGCCCCATTTGATACCATCAGATGTAACTTTATTACTGACTTTCCCAAACCCCACCAACCATGTGTTATTTTAACTTTATTCAGCCCATTTTGAACACCTACCCAAGATCTTCCCCAAAGGAGAAAGTCAAGGTGCTGCTTCAAGGACCGTTTATGCACTGAGAGCTTCACTGCCCCAGCTCCCATGCAGGAGCACAAATCGGGGGCGGATGAGGTGCACCAGGCCAAATGCTCCCCATGTGGGTGCAGGAAGAGGTGGGGCAACCTGCCACGACTAAAACTCCAGTCTGCAGCCTGGCACGAAACCTCCAGTGCATAAACGGTCAAGACGAAGACAGGCAAATAATTCTCTGCACAGCTAAATTTTGTATTTTCATCTCCTTGATGTCCCACCCCTGAGAAGAGCTTTTCTCCTGGCACGAATGAATGCTTTCCCCTCAAAGGTCTTAGAGGGAAGATTCCACCATATCCCATACCATGTGAGACTCTGTCCGTGTGGTTCTGGTTGCCCTGACTCTGTCTCACACATTTTGTTAGATTGCCCCTTATATGAGCAGTGTCGGGATGACAGCTTTGTTGCTTTGCTGGGAAACAAGCCTTCTGTAAGTAAATCTATGACCTTGCAATTTCTGCTCTCTGACAAAGACCCAGAGATAACCATTTTAGTTGCCAGAGTTTTAACTAAGATGCTTTTATAATATGCTGCCTACCTTGTATTTTATCTCTTATAGTTTATTTAATCATTTTAAGATCTGTTTGGTCATGTAACCCCATTTTATTATTTTGTTGAAATTTTAAACCCTATTTTTATATGTATTATACATTTTATGCCAATAAAAGGTTACTGACTGATTGTACTGCTGTTATGAAATTGAGTACTATGTATATGGATCAGAAAATTTCTCTCTGATCTGATTTCAAAAGTACAAAGAGCCATTGGTCCCTGGCAACTTAAACTGTGTTTTAAATATTGAATGTACCATCTTAAAGTTTTTATGTTGTCAGATCTTTTAAAAATTTTAAAGTACTATTACTGTTTATTCTCTTTTTAAATTGTCTTATTTTTAATTGCTTGTATCTTAATTTTGGTCTGAATGATCGTAAATAAATATTGATTGATTGATTGACTCAGATAAAGTTATTCAAGACAATTTTCCTAGAATTTGTCAGAACAGGTTTTGGGGAAATGTCCGAAATCAGTGAGCTTCAACAATGCCGTCTTCAGGTCTTCGTTTCTCATGCTATAGATGAAGGGATTCAGCAGTGGAGGTAATATAGCATACATGACGGCAAAAATCATATTGATATCAGATGAAGAGTTAGCAGGAGGCCTTAAGTAAGCAAACATTCCAGTGAAAATATTCAGAGACACCACCGTGAGATGGGGGATGCAAGTGGAGAGGGCTTTCTTCTGACCCTGCACAGAAGGCATTCGAAGTAGTGTAGCAAAAATCTGCACATAGGTTATGACAATGAAGATAAAACATCCTGCAGCTATGGTGCAGCTGAATAAAAGAAGTCCAACTTCAATTAGATATAAATCTGAACATGCGAGTGAAAGCACCTGTGGAATTTCACAAAAGAACTGATTGACCTTATTGGAGCAGAAGGTGATGGCAAAAGTGCTTGTGGTGTGTAAAGTGGCATAAAGGTTACATACAATCCATGCAACTGCTGCCATCTGGATGCAGGCTCCTCTGTGCATGATGGTCTCATATTGCAGTGGGTTGCAGATAGCCACATACCGATCATGCGCCATTATTGTAAGGATGGTAAAATCCGACCCTTCAAATAATATTAAGGAAAATACTTGAGCCACACAACCAGAATAAGAAATTGACTGGGTGTTTTGGAGGGAATTGGCCATAGCTTTAGGTACCGTGACAGAAACTGAGCCAAGGTCCTGAATAGCCAAGTTCATTAGGAAGAAGTACATGGGGGTGTGTAGATGATGATCAAGCATGACAGCAATGATGATGAGAAGATTGCCAGTCAGTGCAATCACATATAGTACTAAAAATATAAGGAAGTGTAAGATCTGCAGTTCTCGGGTGTCTGAAAATTTCAGGAGCACAAATTCAGATATGGATGTAAGATTGGGCATTTTGTTCTCAATATCCAGGTGCAGGTTACCTGGAGCAAATGTTCTAGAGAACTATCCTCAGCTGGTCTCTTCAGAATTCTTCACTGGTCTATTCAATGGTGCTTTCTCTGAAGGCAATTTTCTTCTGATTGCACTGTAATTAAACTAAGAGAAGGGAACTGTTATTTAGGCTTCTTTTTTAACCATCTCAGCCTGGTAGCTAAGTTGTTCTTGAACAAGCAATGAATGGAATTGTTTGTAGATGGCCAAACTCACTGATCAATATCTCACTGACTTTCCCATACCCCAGCAACCATGTGTTATTTTGTCCTGACCTAAGCTTCTACAACTTCCATGTCCACACGCTCTGGAAATCTGACCTAGAACTACACCAAATCATGGAGAGCGACTTCAATCCAACCTTTGCATGCATAAGAAGGGACAATTGAAATTTTCCTGAATCCATATTGAATTCCACATGTAAGGGCTGCTGTTACATAGACAATACCACACACAAAAATGGTAATGAGTCTGTTGGAGGTCATCTTACTTGGAAAGTGTATGCCAACACAGTACTAAAGCACCTTGGGGGCCATTGTTAAGGGCCTGTCTATTATGCATGACTCCACCTATGAATGCTGCATTCCTATCTTAGACCTTTCAAATGGACAATTTCATTCCCTAATGGATTCAAATGTGTAGCCGTGTTGGGCTGAAGCAGCACAATAGAATCAGAGTCCAGTAGCACCTTTAAGACCAACAAAGATTTATACAGGGCGTGAGCCAGAGTGTTTGCACTCGAAAGCTCATGCCGTATATAAATCTTTGTTGGTATTAAAGGTGCTACTGGCCTCTGATTTCCAAATGGAAGCAGTTTTTGTAGGGCAGCCAGAGAAATAGGATGTTGTCTACTTAATTTTAACTTTGGTTCCCCACACTCAGGTAACCTCTCAGGTACCTCACTGGTATTTCTAACCCAAACTAGACTTTTCCTTCAGCCCCAGACTCCCACTCCTATGATCCTTAAGTCTACTGAAGATAAAGAGATTGTTTCACCCAGCAATTCAGATTCAAGCATCCTTGAGAAACAAGAACATTCTGTCTTGAATGTTGTTTGTCTCTCCACTTTTCTTTAGGCTGCCCATTATATTCTAAACAAACATGTATATTTTAAATGCCCATTGCCTCTTTCTGGAAGACAAATTGTACAAGTGCATGAAAGCTTTAGCCAGAATTAAATTTTATCTCTCTTAAGGAGGCCACTATCTACTCCAACCCCCTGGACTATGCAAGACACTCACAACCCTATCGCTCATCCACTGTAACCTGCCACCCCCTTAACCCTTCACAGAATCAGCCTCTCCGTCAGATCATTTATCCACTGTAACCTGCCACCCCCTTAAGCCTTCACAGAATATTCCTTTCCATCAGATAGCTATCCAGCCTCTGTTTAAAAAATTCCAAAGATGGAGAACCCACCACCTCCCGAGGAAGCCTGTTCCACTGAGAAACCGCTCTAAGTGTCAGGAACTTCTTCCCATTGGTTCATCCCATTGGTTCTGGTCCAACCCAGGTTACTGGAGGAAATGTTCTAGAGATCAATCCTCAGCAGATCTCTTCAGAATTCTTTGCTGGTCTATTCAATGGTGCTTGCTCTGTCTTGAATAAATCTTTGTTGGCCTTAATGGTGCTATTGGACTCTATTTTTGTTGAAAATATTTTGTCTCTCTACTTTTCTTTTGGCTGCCCATTATATTCTAAATATTTTAAATGCTCATTGCTTATTTCTGGAAGACAAATTGTGCATATCCACAAAAGCTTTTATATACTAGAAGGAACAACCATAACGGCTTTTAGATACAATCCGTTTTCATTGGCTTCATCAGTGGTTGAAACCTCCAGTCCTAAATTCAAAATGTACAACTCCTGTTGTTTCAGACCTACACGGCTACCTATGTGAATCTATCCTAAAACATTGTAAAAGTTAGGAAGGAATACCTTTGAAACTGCTGCAATGATGCTCCACTCAGATATGGATGTTCTAGTACCAAAGATTATCAAATACCTTAGAGTCCTGTTTCTTCTCCAGACCTTTTCAGCTTTGGTTCCCTATCTCCATTTCTGCTCAGTTTCCATTGTCAAGTAGAATGTCTTCATTCTTCATGTGGATGTGGTTTGATGCCTAAATAGCACTAATGGCTCAATTTATCAGTTTAAGTTCCTCTATCCACCTGTCCAGGTTATTCCATAGATGGCTTGAGAGAATGTGTGCTGCTAATTTCTGTCAAATCATAGACCAAAAGTCTGTGTAAGTAAGACAGAGCTTAATTTATGTTCTGTCCTTGGCAACTGGCTCCCAGGAGTTCACCTCACTGAATTGCCAAGTGGTTCTGAAGCCTTTTACTGTTGCTGTATTCTCTCTTCCCCTCCCCCATACACACACCATTTTTTAAACTATCCTAAACAGATAATTAGTACAACATGCCTATGCATGATGTAAGACCCAAGATATCTAAGCAATATCCTTGTCTTAGTATTAGAGTTCTTTGAGTGTGCCACTGTGCACTCAAAAGAAAGATCCCTCAACAATTTAAGAGTTGGGCTTTGGTTTGTTACAATTTTAACCTGAAGTGCCTTAAAAGCTTATTGAAAAATATTTGATGGATCTTTCAGTCCCCCAAGATTTTTTCCAGTGACTTGACAGATGTATTTTTCCTAAGTCTATTTTGGTATTCTCAACACAGCTTCCCTTTTTCAGTGACATGTTAGGCCTGTGCAGAGACGCTGATTTTGTTTCTGATCCTGTGCAGGTGGGGAGATCCATTGGGGTGAAAGCAACAATTGACAGAGAGTCCTGGCAAAGTGCCATGTAGGCATTTGGAGGGATGAACAGCTCTCAGACAAGGACAGCCTGAACCCCTTCCAGGACAAATCTAAATAACAAAAATTAATTGCTGTGATATTGTATCAAGAAATGGACAAAATCAAATTTTAAACAATTACACAAGGAATGTCTAGTGCAATAGATTATCAAATGTGTGTCATCAATGAAATCTAAGAATCCATATACATGGCAACATTAATCTTGCAAAATCTTGCTATGCAACAGCAGCCTATTCCAGATTGAGCAGCAAAGGCCCATTATGCACGGGCCATATTTCCCGCACTGGTGGCAGCAGCGCTTCAGGGAAAATCCCCGATAACAGTCGCTGTAGCCACAAGGGCAGGTGCTGCCCGGCCCAGGACTATGGAAGACCCACGTTACGCGAACATGAGATCTTCCGTAGCTTGCTGGGTAATCCAGAGCTGTGGCGGGCCACCGCTGTGCATAATTGCCAGCACCAGGCCTGTGGTGGCAGTTGAAGGTCGAGGGGCTCTCAACTACCCTCCTTTCTCATGAAAGATTTTGCCTGATGAAAGGGCTGCTGGGTGCTGCCCTCCCTGCATGCAACCCAAACCTGTATGTGCCCCACCACACCTCTCACACACATGTGAGCTGCGGCAAGGCTTCTGGGTACAAACCATGTGATTGTAGTCCCAGCACACAAGCCCTGTGTCTTCCCTGGACAATGCCCCTTTCTTCTCCTTTTCATGCTGTGAGCATATGTTGGGACCCACCCTGACAAGCCAGGTATCCTGGTGTTTTATGTCCCAACATACCCAGAGGTTGTGAGACACCATTGGCCTCATCAACGTGATTGTCAGTGGAGATAATGTCCTGCTGTGAATCCCTGCTACTCTTACCACAGAACTGTTGAGCCATAGCTTGGGCATAGCCCTGTCAAAAGGCACTTGGATCTCCAGTGGGAGTCAACCCCTACCAGTTGTATGCATCTGAGCTTGAAGACCGGTTGCAAAGGCCAACTTGCCAACTAAAGATCCTTTGGGGACAATTGCATGCTGTGCTGGCCATCCAGCCTAGGCTGGGAGGGACACTGTAAATGCATCAAAATGGCACATGCCTCTCCAAGTACCTATTTGCGGACAAACTTAGAACCTGCAATTTGCATTTGGGCTTGAGGATGGGATCCTATGGGATGCATTCTTTTCGTATCGGTGCTGCTACACAGACATTTCAAGATGGAGCATCTCCAAAGGAGATAATGGGCTTGTAGCACTGGAGGCTTATAAACTGTATGTGCATCTTCCAACTCGCAGGTAACACATTCATTGTTCTAGGGCACCTATCGTTGACCTCAGATGTTCTCTTCATGGGAAATAGTTATGTGAACTGTTCCAGTCCAGATGCAGCATGCTCCAGTTGGGGACCTCACCTAGGACTTGATGACCACCTTCTTTGGTCTGGCTGCAGGGAGATGAAGTGGAAAACCCTCCTGGAGCTGGTTGTGTCAGAGGTTCATAGGGCAGCCGTGCCAGTGGCTGTAGGTATACAACTTGGGGGGGGGGGCATCCCCAAGTTTGAAGAGTTACAGCTAATTAATGTTATTACTGGAAATTTAATGGTCCTGAGACAACGTTTGCCAGAACCAAAATATTATGTCAGCAATAGTTGAAAGCCATGGGTATGACTTGGCACGCAAGGGGATGAGCCTATTGGTTAGGAAAGTTAATAAAATGCTTACTAGGTTTGTTGAGAAGAAGAGTTGGTTCTTATATGCTCCTTTTCTCTACCCGAAGGTGGTTCATAGCGCTTTACAGTCACCTTCCCTTTCCTCTCCCCACAACAGATACCATGTGAAGTGGGTGAGGCTGACAGAGTTCTGATATCACTGATGAGTCAGAACAGTGTTATCAGTACCATGGCGAAGCCAAGGTCACCCAGCTAGCAGCATATGCAGGATTGCAGAATAGAACCTGGCACACCAGATTAGAAAACCACACTCCTAACCACTACACCAAACTGAAGGATGGGGAGGGACAGTGGTCAAGCATCTGGAGGTGGACCACAACCTGGAAGCTCTATATCACCCCAGCATTGTACACCTTTCAGACTGGGGAACAGATTTGTGGCTCCACATAATTCATGATGCCATCTGTGAATGGCTGGAATCAAGGAAGTCTTGAAAGACCTTGCTCTTGTGATGAGACGGCATAGAGGGAGCCTTATGGGGGGAGTATGGTTGTGTTCCAGGTTTGGACCTCCTGAGAGGTGGCTTGGCGTGAACGAACTGATCGTTGGGGAAAGGCTGGTGTTTCACGCAACCGGGTGGCTTGAGTATGGACCGATGGAGGTGTGCACCCCCTGCAGTACCTCAGGTGGGACACTTACCAGTTAGAGACCCTAACGGCTGAGAGAAGAGGAGGGATTTATGGTGAGACAACTAAGGTTAAATTCAGGTTCGGGTGTAGTTGGCTGAAAACAGGGCAGGATCTCCCCTTTATCTAACTAACACTTCAGGTTTTATTTAAAGCTGTGGCTGGTTATGCCAACACCAAAAAACACGTAAAGCATCTTTCCTGGGGCCGATAATGCCCACCTGCCTGTCAAAAGTCTAGTGTAATAGATTGAGAACATGAAGAGGGGGAAAGCATATCAAAATAATAAGCAAAACATTTTTCATTCTTATTATATTTGGATTCCCTGAATTACAAAAACAATCAAGAAAATAACTCAGATCAAGTCATTCAAGACAATCTTCCTAGAATTTGGCAGAATAGGTTTTGGGGAAGTGTCTAAAATCAGTGAGCTTCAACAATGCAGTCTTCAGGTCTTTGTTTCTCATGCTATAGATGAAGGGATTCAGCATTGGAGGTAATACAGCATACATGACAGCAAAAAGTATATTGATATGAGATGAAGAGTTAGCGGGAGGCTTTAAGTAAGCAAACATCCCAGTGAAAACATTCAGAGACACCACAGTGAGGTGGGGGATGCAAGTGGAGAGGGCTTTCTTCTGACCCTGCACAGAAGGCATTCGAAGTAGTGTAGCAAAAATCTGAACGTAGGTTATGATGATGAAGATAAAACATCCTGCAGCTATGGTGCAGCCCAATAAAAGAAGTCCAACTTCAATTAGATATAAATCTGAACATGAGAGTGTAAGCATCTGTGGAATTTCACAAAAGAACTGACTGATCTTATTGGAGCAGAAGGTGATGGCAAAAGTGCAAGTGGTGTGTAAAGTGGCATAAAGGTTACATACAATCCATGCACCTGCTGCCATCTGAAAGCAGGCTCCTCTGTGCATGATGCTCTCATATTGCAATGGGTTGCAGATAGCCACATATCGATCATGCGCCATTATTGTGAGGATGGCAAAATCTGACACTTCAAATAGTAAGAAGAAAAACACTTGAGCCACACAACCTGAATAAGAAATTGACTGGGTGTTTTGGAGGGAACTGGCCATAGCTTTAGGTACCGTGACAGAAACTGTGCCAAGGTCCTGAACAGCCAAGTTCATTAAGAAGAAGTACATGGGGGTGTGTAGATGATGATTGAGCACTATAACCACGATGATGAGAAGATTGCCAGTCAATGCAATCACATATATTACTAAGAATATAAGGAAATGTAAGATCTGCAGTTCTCGGGTGTCTGCAAATTCCAGGAGCAGAAATTCAGATATGGATGTAAGATTGGGCATTTTGTTCTCAATATCCAGGTGCAGGTTACCTGGAGGAAATGTTCTAGAGAACTATCCTCAGCTGGTCTCTTCAGAATTCTTCGCTGGTCTATTCAATGGCGCTTTCTCTGAAGGCAATTGTAAATAAACTAAGATAAGTGAATGGTTATTTATGATTCCTTTTTTAAACCATAATCATAGTTACCATAGCCTGGTAGCTAAGTCATCCTTGTACAAGCAGAGAATGACATAATTTGTATATAGCCAAACTACATGGGAGATCAATATCTCACTGACTTTCACCAACCCCACCAACCATGTGTTAGTTAGCCCGAACCTAAGTTTCCAGTACATCCATGTCGACACATTCTGGAAATTTGACGTAGAACTATACAAAACCTGGGAGAGTGATACCACAATACCACACACACAAAAGTTGATGAACCTGTTGGAAGTCCTCTTACTTGGAATATATATGCCAACACAGTACTAGAAAGCCTTGGGGCCCCATTGTTAAGGGTCTATGATGCAGGAGAATTACTTTAACTCCATGTATAAATGCTGCATTCCCATCTTAGATCTTTCAAATGGACAATTTCATTCCCAAATGGAAGCAGTTTTCATAGGACAGCCAGGGAAGCAGGACTTTGTATTCGTAATTTTAACTCAGTCTGGTTTCCCACACCCAATAAGCCTCTCGGGTACCTCCTCACTGGTAGATCTAACCCAGAATAGATTTTTCCTACATCTCCAGATTCCCACTCCTGTGATCCTTATGTCCACTGAAGTTAAAGAGACTGTTCCACCCAGCAATTCAGATTCTTGGGAACCAAGAACACTCTGTTTTGAATATCCTCTGATTCATGTGGATAGCCGTGTTTGTCTGAAGTAGCACAACACAAAATAGAGTCCAATAGCAATTTTAAGGCCAACAAATATTTATTCAAAGATTTACAAACAAAGATTTATTCAAGGTGTGAGCTTTTGAGTGCATGCTCTCTTCCTGAGACTAAATGCACTCTGAGGAAGAGTGAATGAGGGGCTTTCCGCACTCCTTCAAAATCGCACAATGGTTGCCAATTGAAAACGCTACAGTTTTGCCATTATGCACAACGTCGTTGACAATCTGCCACACACCTGAAACCGATCCGCAAAAAGCGCTTCCTTGTAGCGCTTTCAGGGAAATCCCCAAAAGTGGATTGACCCTCCGGAAAGCGCTACACTCCTGCAACCAATCTGCAACACTAGCGGGAAAGTTCTGTGCGTTACCATTGTTGTGGTTTCTACAAAGTCCCTCTCCCTGGCTCTCTCCTCTGATCTTCCGGCGAAGCGATCGCCATTTTTTTTTCCAAACGAGCCTCTGTTTAGAGGCTTCCCCGGCTTCAGTCCCTCCCCAGAGCTGTTTAGTCACTAAGCACAGAGAAGCCCGTTTGCTGATGTATTTTCCCTTTATTTTTTACACTGTTTTCGGCCGAAAATCGGGCCCGTGAGGGGGGGGATTTTTTTTTTTCACTTGGGAGGAGCATGGCAACGATGAAACGACAGCTCAAACACACCTGCCAGCTGGATGGGTCTCTCCATTGCAACGAATCAACACATATTCGTTGCAATGGGTGTGTGTGTTTTTTTTTTTTTTTAAACCTTTCTTAAAGGGAAAGGGGCTGATTGGGAGCATGCTAACGGCTGCCCATTGGCTGCTTGACGGCCAGGGGCGGGACGAGCTTGGCAATAGCGCTTCCTTTCTAGCGATTTTTGCTGAGACCGGAAGCTTGTGGGAAACGATGGAAATGCAACTGGATTCCACTACAAAGTCAGGTATGCATAATGACGAATTCCACTATTTTAAATAGCGATTTTTCGTTCAGCAAACAATTTGCTATAAGGATCCCGGTGCGGAAAGCCCCTGAGAAATTGTGCATGCACTCAAAAGCTCAAACCTAGAATAAATCTTTGTTGGCCTTAAAGGTGCTATCGGACTCCATTTTTATTGAATATACTTCATCACTCCACTTTTCTTTAGGCTGCCCATTATATTCTCAATAAACGTGTACATTTTAAATGCCCATTGCTTCTTTCTGGAAGTCAAATTGTGCATGTGCACAAAAGCTTTACCCAGAATTATATTTTGTCGGTCTTAAGGATGTAACTTTGTTCAGACCAACGCTGTATTCATAGAATCATGGTTCAAAATGGCCATTCCTCTAACAGTGCAGGTAGGAAGATTGGCACAAGAGTTCCAGGTACAATTCCTCTTACACCATGATGCAATTTTATATATTAATTTTTAAAATGAGATTTATTAAATCTTTCTGGACAACTTAGTAAAATATAAGAACAAAGTGAAGCTAGAGGTGCCCTAAAGACCAATGCCATTTTATTCAAGCAATACGCAGAAGGAAACAGGGAACCTTTCTAAGGCAATATGTTTGTAATAATATATACAATGAGTAAATTCAATTTCTTTTACATCTTTTATATACCAGAAGGAACAACCATAACGGCTTCTAGTTACAATCCGTTTTCATTGGCTTCATCAGTGGTTGAAACCTTCCATCCTAAATTCCAAATGTACAACACCTGTTGCTTCGGACCAACACGGCTACCCATCTGAATCTATCCTAAGACATTGTAAAAGTTAGGAAGGAATACCTTTAAAACTGTGGCAATGGTGCTCCACTCAGATATGGATGTTCTAGTACCAAATATTATCGAATGCCTTAGAGTCCTGTTTCTTCTCCAGACCTTTTCAGCTTTGGTTCCCTATCTCCATTTCTGCTCAGTTTCCGTTGTCAAGTAGAATGTCTTCATTCTGCATGTGGATGTGGTTTGGTGGCTAAATAGCATTAAGATCTGTAACAAATGAGAGGAGCTCTGGCTCGGTTGATTGGTTTAAGTTCATCTATCCACCTGTCCAGGTTATTCCATAGAGGGCTTGATAGAATGTGTGCTGCTAATTTATGTCAAATCATAGACCAAAAGTCTGTGTAAGTAAGACAGAGCTTAATTTATGTTCTGTCCTTGGCAACTGGCTCCCAGGAGTTCACCTCACTTAATTATCAAGTGTTTCTGAAGCCTTTTACTGTTGCCATATTCTCCCCCCCACACACACACACCGTTTTTAACTATCCTAAATAGATAATTAGTACAATATGCCTGTACATGATGTAAGACCCAAGATATCTAAGCAATATCCATGTCTTAGTATTAGAGTTCTCTGAGCGTGTCACCGGGCCCCCAAAAGAAAGATCTCTCAACAATTTAGGAGTTCAGCTTTGGTTTGTTAAAATTTTAAGCTGAAGTGCCTTAAAAGCTTATTGAAAAATATTTTAAGCATCTTTCAGTCCCCAAAGATTTTTTCCAGTGACTGGGCAGATTCATTTTTCCTAAGCTTATTTTGGTATTCTCAACACAGCTTCCTTTTTTCACTGACCTGTTAGGCCTGTGCAGACAGGCTGATTTTGTTTGTGATCCTGTGCAGGTGGGGAGATCCAGTGGGGTGAAAACAACAATTGACAAAGAGGCCTGGCAAAGAATAAGTGCCATGTAGACATTTGGTGGGATGGACAGCTGTCAAACAGGGACAGTTCAGCCTGAACCCCTTCCAAGACAAATCTAAATAACAAAAAATAATTGCTGTGATATATTAACAAAGAATGGAGAAAATCAAATTTTAAAACAATATACACAAGAAATGTCTCGTGCAATAGATTATCAAATGTGTGTCGTCAATGAAATCTAAGAATCCATATACATGGCAACATTAATCTTGCAAAATCTTGCTATGCAACAGCAGCTTGTTCCAGATTGAGCAGCAAATGAAAGAATTAAGTCCCTGGTATAAATCTTCCCAGTTTCCAAATTGTGATTCCTTGAAGCTCTTAGATTTAATGCACTCTTGAAATTTTGAAGGCAAGCAATCAAAAGAGAGATGACAGACTTCCAGACTGTTTTGAAGAGCTCTTTTCCACAAGATTTCAAAAGTTACAGCTATCATTATCATAGACCAGCCTTTTTCGATGTTTAATTGTGGAGGAACCACTGAAATAATTTTTTTCAGAGTTCAAGGACCACAAGTGACATAATGGCCTGCATTAACAGGCAGGCATGAAGAGGATTGGGGAGGGGGGGAGACAGGAGGAAATTTAAATTGGGAGTAGGTATGGAGGAGCCCTTCAAGGATCGCTGCCTTGCCATGGCAAGGGGGCTTGCGTAGCTCAGTGAAGCTATGAGCTATGCCGTTCAGGGCCACCCAAGATGGACAGGTCATAGCTGAGAGCTCTGACAAAAGGTGTTCCACTGGAGAAGGAAATGGCAAACCACTCCAGTATCATTGCCATGAAAGCCCAATGGACAAGGTATGGAGACTCCATACTCTCCCAGGTGCAGAAACCATAAGAGAACTCACTACCCCACACTTGGGTGGAAAGGAGGAGTCATGATTTGCTTATTGTTGAGTCCATTAAAGAGGAGCTCTGATAGACCCTTAGAGGTCCACAGACCTCTGATTGGGAATCCTCATCACAGACAGACTTCAGATTCACATAAGTTATTTTAAGGCATGCTAGTAGAGAGGAACATCAGCCTTTACAGGTTCTTTATTTCTATATTTATTTCTGGAATTTCTTGACCACCCTTTACAAGCTGACTCTGAGAGATTTCCATCATAGTATGGTATTATAGTATTTCATAAAAATGCAAATATAATAATTAATAAGGAATTCATTTAAAAGTTAAACAGTAGGATTAAATTAACAAAACCCTGCTAAATCCATCTGACATTAAAACCATCATACAGTCAGTCAGCTGTCAGCTAAGGAAACTCTTTTCAGTGCTGCCAATGGTCTTTCTGATTGGTTTTAGGGTGTGTACACGGCAGGAGGCTCTGTCAGCATTGGTGTTTATTGGCCCAAACCAAATGCCTGTTCATGTCAGTTAATTACCAAGTGTTGCTGGAGCCTTCTACTGTGGCCATACTCTCACCCTGCCCCATTCCTTTTGTAACTATCCTAAATAGATAATTAGTAAAACATGGCTATGCATCAAAGGAATATCCATGTCCTAGACCATTTATGCACTTAGAACTTTACTGACCCAGCACTCGTGCCGGAGCACAGATCAGGCCAAAAGCTCCAGGGAGGATGCAGAAGCTTGCCTGCAGAGAAGTGCGGGCATGGCCCAGTCTCATCAAGGGTGAGCACGGTGTTACCACAGGTGTGGGTGCTCCAGGGAAAGTTTGACATCCTCAGGTGAGTCCTCCTCTGAGGAAGATGGGCTGGTACTAGCTGGAAGGGGCATTTATGCCAGACCTTTCAAACGTAAGCCAAGAGCCTCTGCCAGTTGGCTGCTGGAAGTGAGAGTAGAGGAGGGAGCAATGAGGGAACCCCCCAGAAGGTTCATGGGTATGGAAGCCCTCCCTGCATTCACCTGCTCCACAAAGTATGGGAATGCACATTGGAAGGACAGTTTGTGGACATTTTTGATTTCATAAGGCAAGCCACAAAATCAGGGAAACACAGGTAGGCACTAATACACCAAGATGAAGGTGACACCACAGTGCGAGCAGTCATTCAACAATTGGCTCACGGACTTTGCTAAATAGTTTTCCCTCATCAGTGCAGCATATCTGGAATGCAGCAGGCATCTTGGCAGGTACCTGCCACATGTCCTGGAGGCCGGGGAGCTTGGGGGTGATGAGGCAGCCCTGGAGTATGACCAGTGATTCAGACAATGCTGTCTTACAACCCCTGGGTATGTTGGGATATAAAACACCAGGATACCTGGTTTGTCAGGCTGGGTCCCAATATGTGCTCAACAGCATGAAAAGGAGAAGAAAGGGGCATTGTCCAGGCAAGACACAGGGCTTGTGTGCTGGGACTACAATCACATGTTTTGTACCCAGAAGCCTTGCCGCTGCTCACATGTGTGTGAGAGGTGTGGTGGGGCACATACAGGTTTGGGTTGCACCCAAGGATGGCAGCACACAGCAGCCCTTTCATCAGGCCCAATCCTTCATGAGGAAGGAGGGAGAGTTGGGAGCTCCTTGACCTTCAATGGCCACCAAGACTGCCTGAGGCCAGCATGGAAGGTGCACTCATCAGAGCCCCCTGTTCTGGTGCAGCTGGAGGCTCTGCAGCATTGGCTGCAGAGGTAACTAGATAGGGAAGTTTTAGAATGTCTGCTCACTGGATTTGAGGTAGGTTTCCAAATTCCTTTCACAGGTGGAAGTGTCACAGCAGAGAGTGTCAATCTGAGGTCGGCCACCTAATTGCTGGGGGTTGTGAAGGAGAATCAGGATTGCAGTCCCATTCTCTTTCCCACTGTTCACAAACCAAAGGGTCTCCCCCATTGGGGTGGTACCGAAGAAGGCCAGGGAGAAGTACTACCTCATTCATCACTTGTCATGTCCTAGAAGGGACATGGTCAATGCAGGTTAAGCTGTGATGGTCCAAAACAGACCAGAATGGGAAAGCGGCATGGGTCACATTGGCTAAAGATCCTTTGGGGACCATCTTATGCAGTGCTGGCCATCCAGCCTAGGCTGTGTTGGACACTGTTAATGCATCAAAAGGGCACATGCCTCTCCAGGTATCTATTTGTGGACAATCTTAGAACCTGCAACAAGGGTTTTGGCCTGAGGTTGGGATGCTACGGGATGCACTCTTTTCGTATTGGTGCTGCTACACAGGCGTTTCAAGATGGAGCGTCTCCACAGGAGATAATGGGCTTGGAGCACTGGAAATACAGGGCTTATAAGGTGTATGTGCTTCCTCCAACTCGCAGGTAACACATTCATTGTTCTAGGGCAACGATCGGTGACCTCAGATGTCCTCTTCATGGGCCAGTCAGCTGACTAATTCTATTAAAGCACTTAAGGGAGTTAAGCAGGGTTATGTTTTATCACCCCTAGATGGCCTGTATGGCCCCTTCCAACTCTATGATTCTATGATTCTCTAATTCTAATCCCTGATCCCGGCTGGGAGTAGAGGAGGGATTTATGATGAGACAACTGGAGTTAAAATTCCTCATGGTCATCTGACTAATTCTATTAAAGCAGGAGAGTTAAGCAGGGTTGTGTATTATCACCTCTACTGTTTAACATCTTTATAAATGATATCGTTGAACATTTTCGGAATAGTGAATTACATTCCCCCAGATTAGCTAACAAACATATCTCGCTACTGCTGTATGCAGATGACATTGTCCTGTTATCAAGAAAGCCAAATGGAATGAGAAGGGCCTTGGTTCTACTGGCTACTTATTGCTGATTGAACCAGCTAGAGGTCAATCATTCAAAAACAAAGATTATTGTGTTTGGTAACAATCCTAAAACATATACATGGCATCTCAATTCATCACCCATAGAACAGGTCAGATTTTACAAATATCTGGGAGTACTATTCCAATCAAATGGCCATAGAAACACCCATATATCATATATTTCCTCAGATGCCCTGAGTAGCTCAGGTGCCATTCAGAAATTCTTCTGGCACAATGTTGGGCATAATGTTCCTGCAGCCCTTAAGCTGTTGAAGGCAAAACCTCTAGCACAGATGATATATGGGGCCCCATTGTGTATAAATGCCAGTATTTCCAGCCTAGAAAAGACCCAGGCTAAATGTTTAAGATCCCTGCTCTAAGTACCAACCAGCATTCCCAATGCTGCAATACGGGTGGAAATAGGAAGGTATTCTGTCCAGATATGTATTCTGTCCAGAATATAGATATGTACGTCCATGTACTGGTTAAAATTGCTTTTTTTCCACAAAGGGTTTGCTTTACCTAATGATGTCTGGTTGTGCCATGGATGTCCACTCTTGAGAAAAAACTTTGCTCATATGGTCTATCCAAACAGTTAATACTGTCTCTGGGTTTCAACCGAGCAAAGGAAATGATAAAACAAAGAATCCTAGATATTCATCGCCAACAGGATTTCAATCAAGTAAAAAATCCACTTTTCCCAATGCCTCCACTTAATAATTTCAGGCCATTACCTTATTTATCTAATCTTGTTTTCCCAGAACATAGTTGATCATTTACTCTCTTACAATATAACATGCTCCCATCCGCTTTTAGGGAAGGCTTATTTAAAAAAAAAAACGCACCTGTGATCATTTATGAATCTGCCAGGATGGAGCATTGGGACATCTGAACATGTATTATTCCAATGTAGGTTGTACGGTCAATTCAGGTGAGAACTTAGAATCATAGAATCATAGAATTGGAAGGGGCCATTCAGGCCATCTAGTCCAACCCCCTGCTCAACGCAGGATCATTCCAAAGCATCCTAAAGCATCCAAGAAAAGTGTGTATCCAACATTTGCTTGAAGACTGCCAGTGAGGGGAATCTCACCACCTCCTTAGGAAGCCAATTCCACTGCTGAACTACTCTGACTGTGAATTTTTTTTCCTGATATCGTTGTATTTGTAGTTTAAACCCATTACTGCATGTCCTCTCCTCTGCAGCCAACGGAAACAGTATCCTGCCCTCCTCCAAGTGACAACCTTTACAATACTTAAAGAGGGCTATCAAGTCCCCTCTCAACCTCCTTTTCTCCAGGCTGAACATTCCCAAGTCCCTCAACCTATCTTCAAAGCGCTTGGTCCCTTGGCCCCAGATCATCTTCATCACTCTCCTCTGTACCCTTTCAATTTTATCTACATCCTTCTTGAAGTGAGGCCTCCAGAACTGCACACAGTACTCCAGGTGTGGTCTGACCAGTGCTGTATACAATGGGACTATGACATCTTGTGATTTTGATGTGATGCCCCTGTTGATACAGCCCAAAATGGCATTTGCCTTTTTTACCGCTGCATCACACGGCCTGCTCATGTTTAGTTAACAATCCACAAGTACCCCAAGATCTCGTTCACACACAGTGTTATCTAGAAGTGTATTCCCCATCCAGTAGGCATGCTTTTCATTTTTCTGACCCAAATGCAGAACTTTACACTTGTCTTTATTAAATTGCATCTTGTTCTCATTTGCCCATTTTTCCATTGTGTTCAGATCTTGTTGAACTCTGTCTCTATCTTCCGGAGTATTTGCCAGTCCACCTAATTTGGTGTCGTCTGCAACATTGATGAGTAGTCCCTCCACCCCCTCATCTAGATCATTAATAAATATGTTAAAAAATACCGGGCCAAGCACTGAGCCCTGAGGTACCCCGCTACTCACCTCCATCCAGTCTGATGAAACACCATTGACAACAACTCTTTGAGTGCGGTTCTCTAACCAATTCCCTATTCACCTAACTATCTGAAAATCCAGATTGCAGTCCTTCCATTTATCCATCAGAACATCATGGGGAACCTTATCAAAAGTTTTACTAAAATCCAAGTAAACTATATCAACCGAATTTCCCTGATCCAGCAAACCAGGTTGGTCTGACAAGACCTGTTGGAGACAAATCCATGCTGACTTCCTTGGATCACCAAATTGTCCTCCAGATGTTTGCAGATCGCTCCCTTTAATATCTGCTCCATTATCTTCCCCACAACAGAGGTCAGACTCACTGGTCTGTAATTTCCCAGGTCATCCTTCCTCCCTTTTTTGAAGATCGGAATAACATTTGCTCTCTTCCAGTCCTCTGGGGCATCTCCTGTCCTTAAAGAGGTCCCAAAGATGATGGACAAGGGTTCTGCAAGTTCCCCAGAAAGTTCTTTGAGCACTCTCGGGTGCATTTCATCTGGCCCAGGGGATTTGAACTCATTCAGTACAGCTAAATGCCTCTCGACAACCTCTCTATCCATGTCAACCTGCCACCCAGACACTATTGTTTGGCTACGGCCATCTCTAGATGTGCCTAAACACTTTGACCTGTGGGGAAAAAACAGATGTAAAATAGGTGCTAAGCCTTTCTGCTTTCTCTGCATCTTCTGTTAGAGTTTGTCCATCTTCACCCAACAGTGGGCCTATTGTCTCCTTTACTTTACGTTTGCTCCTCACATAACTGAAAAATCTTTTCTTCTTACAATGGGCTTCCCCCCACTCTCATCTTTGGCATTTCTGATGATTGATCTACAGTGCCTAGGAGCCTGTAGGTACTCTTCTTTAGAGCTCTGTCCTTTCCTCCATTTCCTTAACATTTTCTTTTTCTTTCTTAGTTCCTTTTGAAGTTCTCTGTTCATCCAAATAGGCTTCTTATATCTTCCCTACAGAATAAGCCCAACTCAAAGGCACTCAAAGACATGTTGTCAGACAAAAGCACAGAAATAACTTCTGTTGTGGCCAGATTTGCTTGGAGATCTATCAAAACATGGAACAGCTGGATGGATTCGGAGCAACTTAGGTACAGATAGTCTCAATTGCTAGAGAATGCTTGTGAATTTTAAAATTAGAAGGATTCTTATAGCTGAAATGTTTTTAGATTTTATAATATTTTAGTTATCAATGATTTTTAAAGTACCTTGTTAATGTTAGATGTTTTTATGTATTTTGTAATTTGACTACTGGTCTAGTACCGTAATAATAAAGACTTGAGTTAAAATTCAGGTTGCGGTGTGGTCGGCTGAAAACAGGGCAGGATCTCCCCTTTGTCTAACTAATACTTCAGGTTTTATTTAAAGCTGTGGCCGGTTATGCCAACACCAAAAAACATGTAAAGGATCTCTCATGGGGCCAGTAATGCCCACCTGCCTGTCAAAAGTCTAGAGCAACAGATTGAGAACAAGAAGAGGGGGAAAGCAAATCAATAACCAAAACATTTTTCATTCTTATTATATTCACCACATTACAAAAACAGTCAAGAAAATAACTCAGATAAAGTCATTCAAGACAATTTTCCTAGAATTTGGCAGAATAGGATTTAGGGGAAGTGTCCAAAAGCAGTGAGCTTCAACAATGCAGTCTTCAGGTCTTTGTTTCTCATGCTATAGATGAAGGGATTCAGCAGTGGAGGTAATATAGCATACATGACAGCAAAAATCATATTGATATCAGATGAAGAGTTAGTCGCAGGCCTTAAGTAAGCAAACACTCCAGTAAAAACAAACAGAGACACCACAGTGAGGTGAGGGATGCAAGTGGAGAGGGCTTTTTTCCGGCCCTGCACAGAAGGCATGCGGAGTAGTGTTGCAAATATCTGCACATAGGTTATGATGATGAAGATAAAACATCCTCCAACTATGACGCAGCTGAATAAAAGAAGTCCAACTTCAATTAGATATAAATCTGAACATGAGAGTGTAAGCATCTGTGGAATTTCACAAAAGAACTGATTGATCTTTTTGGAGCAGAAGGTGATGGAAAAAGTGCTCGTGGTGTGTAAAGTGGCATAAAGGTTACATGCAATCCATGCACCTGCTGCCATCTGAAAGCAGGCTCCTCTGTGCATGATGCTCTCATATTGCAATGGGTTGCAGATAGCCACATGCCGATCATGCGCCATTATTGTAAGGATGGCAAGATCTGCTGCTTCAAATAGAACGAAGAAAAACACTTGAGCCACACAACCTGAATAAGAAACTAACCTGGTGTTTTGGAGGGAATTGGCCATAGCTTTAGGTACCGTGACAGAAACTGTGCCAAGGTCCTGAACAGCCAAGTTCATTAGGAAGAAGTACATGGGCGTGTGTAGATTATGACTGAGCACTATAACCATAATGATGACAACATTCCCAGTCAGTGCAATCACATATATTACTAAAAATATAAGGAAATGTAAGATCTGCAGTTCTCGGGTGTCTGCAAATTCCAGGAGCACAAATTCAGATATGGATGTAAAATTGGTCATTTTGTTCTCAATATCCAGGTGCAGGTTACCTGGAGAGAACTATCCTCAGCTGGTCTCTTCAGAATTCTTCGCTGGTCTATTCAAATGTGCTTTCTCTGAAGGCAATTGTCTTTCAATAGCACTGCAAATAAACTAAGATGAATGAATGGTTATTTGCTATTCTTTTTTTAACCATAGCATGGTAGGTAAGTCTTTCTTGTACAAGCAAAGAATGACATTGTAGATAGCCAAACTACATGGGAGATCAATATCTCACTGACTTTCTGCAACCCCACCAACCATGTGTTAGTTTGCCCTGACCTAAGCTTCTAGAATTTCCATGTCCACACACTCTGGAAATTTGACCTAGAACTATACCAAACCTTGGAGAATGACTCCTATCCAACTTTTGCATGTATAAGAAAGTACAGCGAAATGTTTCCTGATTCCATATTGAATGACCTATGTAAGGGCTGTTGTTACATAGACAATACCACACACAAATGGTGATGAGTCTTTTGGAAGTCCTCTTTTTGGAATATATATGCCAACATAGTCCTAGAAAGCCTTGGAGCCCCAGTGTTAAAGGTCCATGATGCAGTAGAATGCCATCCTAAATTCCTAATGTACAACTCCTGTTGCTTCAGACCAACATGGCTACCCATCTGAATCTATCCTAAAACATTGTAAAAGTTAGGAAGGAATACCTTTGAAACTGCTGCAATGGTGCTCCACTCAGATATTGATGTTCTAGTACCAAATATTATTGAATGCCTTAGAGTCCTGTTTCTTCTCCAGACCTTTTCAGCTTTGGTTCCCTATCTCCTTTTCTGCTCAGTTTCCGTTGTCAAGTAGAATGCTTTCATTCTTCATGTGGATGTGGTTTGATGCCTAAATAGCATTAAGATCTGTAACAAATGAGAGGAGGTCTGGCTCAATTTATCGGTTTAAGTTCATCTATCCGCCTGTCCAGGTTATTCCATAGAGGGCTCGATAGAATGTGTGCTGCTAGTTTCCGTCAAATAATAGACCAAAAGTCTGTACAAGTAAGACAGAGATTAATTTATGTTCTGTCCTTGGCAACTGGCTCCCAGGAGTTCAGCTCACTTAATTATCAAGTGTTTCTGAAGCCTTTTACTGTTGCTGTATTCTCTCCCCCCCACACACCTTTATTTTTAACTATCCTAAATAGATAATTAGTACAATATGCCTGTGCATGATGTAAGACCCAAGATATCTAAGCAATATCCGTGTCTTAGTATTAGAGTTCTTTGAGCATGCCACCGTGCTCTCAAAAAGAAAGATCCCTCAAGAATTTAGTTCAGCTTTGGTTTGTTAAAATTTTAAGCTGAAGTGCCTTAAAAACTTATTGAAAAATATTTTATGGATCTTTCAGTCCCCCAAGATTTTTTTCCAATGACTGTGCAATCCATTTTTCCTAAGGTTTCTTTGGTATTCTCATCAAGGATGGTCGGATGCTGTGTGTTTGGTGTGTGGACAATGAGTCAGGCTATAAACAGTGCCTCATGCCCTAGCCCAGCCTCATTTGCCCCTGGGAGCTGCCACAACAGAAGGTTTTGCCATCACTTGCAGCGGGTGGAGGCACAAGTGTGTGAGCTATTGCCTCTCCACCCATTCCCCCTCTCTCCACTTCATGCACTTAGTGAGGCAGGAGCCTTATACAGACAGCCGTCCCGCAGCTGCAGGCTGTGGGTGGGGGTGAGGTGAAACAAGGGGGACAATATGTCCTTGGTGGGAGGGTGACGATTTCGGGTGCAGGATGTAACCAAAGAATAGTCGGGTGGGGAACGGCAGAGGAGAGGCTTCTGAGCACTTGGCCACTTAGCCTTCTCCCGGGTTGTGGAACCATAGACACAGACAGGAACCAAACGGCGGTCTAGTGCCATCCATGCCAGAGTATCGTGGGTGACTGCGGTGCCATCCAGGCAGCAGAACAGGCTGCAACAGGCCTTGAGTGAGGTGGGGGGCAGGAGTCTCCTCAAGGGATGGGTCGGCTAAAGGTGTCAGGCACGCAGCTCATGCAGAAAAGGGTGATGGGGCTTTAGGCAGGGCCCATCAACCCATCCCCTCCATGGGGGGAATGGAGGTGTGGGGCAGGCGGTCTTGGCAGCTCCATTGGGTCCTCAGCCAGCAGGGAAGATGCAGAAGCTTGCATGCGGAGAAGTGCGGGCATGGCCCCGTCTCATCAAGGGTATGATGGACCATCCTCCAGTGGGCAAAGGTGATGGGCAGGGCTCACAGGTAAAAACACAGGGGTTTGAATGGTACCCTCTGAGGCAGAGCCACTCTAGCCAAATTGACAAGGCAGCCCTTGCAACCAGTCTTCATGCTCAGATGGGGACAACAGGCAGGGGGTGACTCCCACTGGAGACCCAAGTGCTTTTGACAGGGCTCTGCCCAAGCTATGGCTCAACAGTTCTGTGGCAAGAGTAGCAGGGATTCACAGCAGGACATTAGCTCCACTGACAAGCACGGTGATGAGGCCAGTTCAGAGCACAGAGGAGCATGCAACTCTGGCACTCGCTCTGAGGCATGGCGCCACCAATGGTGAGCACGGTGTTGCCACAGGTATGGGTACTCCAGGCAAAGCTTGACATCCTCAGGTGAGTCCTCTGAGGAAGATGGGCTGGTACTGCCTGGAAGGGCCATTTATGCCAGACCTTCCCACCATAAGCCAAGAGCTACTGCCAGTTGGCTGCTGGAAGTGAGAGAAGAGGAGAGAGCAATGAGGGAACCCCCCAGAAAGTTCATGGGTATGGAAGCCCTCCCTGACATTCACCTGCTGCACAATCTATGGGAATGCACATTGGAAAAGCATTTTGTGGACATTTTTGCCTTCATAAGGCAAGCCACAAAAACGGGGGGACACAGGTAGGTACTAATACACCAAGAAGAAGGTGACACCGCGGTGCGAGCAGTCATTCAACAATTGGCTCACGGGATTTGCTAAATAGTTTTCCCTCATCAGTGCAGCATATCTAGAATACAGCAGGTATCTTGACAGGTACCTGGCATATGTCCTGGAGGCCTGGGAGCTTGGGGGTGATGAGCCAACCCTGGAGTATGACCAGTGATTCAGGTCTTACAATTCTGTCTTGCAACCCCTGGGTATGTTGGGACATAAAACACCAGGATACCTGGTTTGTCAGGGTGGGTCTCAACATGTGCTCACAGCATGAAAAGGAGAAGAAAGGGGCATTGTCCAGGCAAGACACAGGCTTGTGTGCTGGGACTACAATCACATGGTTTGTACCCAGAAGCCTTGCCGCTGCTCACATGTGTGTGAGAGGTGTGGTGGGGCACATACAGGTTTGGGTTGCACGCAGGGAGGGCAGCACCCAGCAGCCCTTTCATCAGGCCCAATCTTTCATGAGGAAGGAGGGTAGTTGAGATCCCCTCAACCTTCAACTGTCACCATAACTGCCTGAGGCCAGCTTGGAAGGTGCACTCATCAGACTCACTGGTCTGTTTCCCGGGTCATCCTTCCTCCCTTTTTTGAAGAACGGAGTAACATTTGCTCTCTTCCAGTCCTCCAGGACATCTCCACTCCTAAAAGAGGTCCCGAAGGTGATGGATATGGGTTCAGCAAGTTCTCCGGAAAGTTATTTGAGCACTCTCGGGAGCATTTCATCCGGCCAAAGGGATTTGAACTCATCCAGTGCAGCTAAATGCCTCTCGACAACCTCTCTATACATGTCAACCTGCCACCCAGACACTATCCTTTGGCTACTGCCATCTCTAGATGTGCCTAAACCCTTTGACCTGTGGGAAAAAACAGATGTAAAATTGGCGCTGAGCCTATTTGTCCATCTGCACCCAACAGTGGGCCTATTGCCTCCTTTACTTTATGTTTGCTCCTCAAATAACGGAAAAATATTTTCTTGTTACAATGGGCTTCCCTGGCCAATCTTAGCTCACTCTCATCTTTGGCCTTTCTGATGAAAGGCCTAGTAACCTGTAGGTAATCTTCTTTAGAGCTCTGTCCTTTCCTCCATTTCCTGAACTTTTTCCTTTTCTTTCTTTGTTCCTCTTGAAGTTCTCAGTTCATCCAAATAGGCTTCTTATACCTTCCCTACAGAATAAGCCCAACTCAAAGGCAATCAAAGACATGTTGTCAGACAAAAGCACAGAAATAACTTCTATTGTGGCCAGATTTGCTTGAAGAGCTATCAAAACATGGAAGAGCTGGATGGATTCGGAGCAACTTAGGTACAGATAGTCTCAATTGCTAGAGAATGCTTGTGAATTTTAAAATTAGAAGGATTCTTATAGCTGAAATGTTTTTAAATTTTATAATATTTTAGTTATCAGTTATTTTTATGTATCTTGTTAATGCCAGATGTTTTTATGTATTTTGTAATGTGACTACTGGTCTAGTACCGTAATAATAAAGACTTGAGTTAAAATTCAGGTTGGGGTGTGGTAGGCTGAAAAATGGTCAGGATCTCCACTTTGTCTAACTAATACTTCAGGTTTTATTTAAAGCTGTGGCTGGTTATGCCAACACAAAAAAACACGTAAAGCTTCTTTCATGGGGCCGGTAATGCCCACCTGCCTGTCAAAAGTCTAGTGCAACAGATTGAGAACAAGAAGACGGGGAAAGCAAATCAAAACAATAACCAAAACATTTTTCATTCTTATTACATTTGGATTCCCCACATTACAAAAACAGTCAAGAAAATAACTCAGATAAAGTCATTCAAGACAATTTTCCTAGAATTTGGCAGAAAAGGTTTTGGGGAAGTGTCTAAAATCAGTGAGCTTAAACAATGCAGTCTTCAGGTCTTTGTTTCTCATGCTATAGATGAAGGGATTCAGCAGTGGAGGTAATATAGCATACATGACAGCAAAAATCATATTGATAGCAGATGAAGAGTTAGCAGGAGGCCTTACATAAGCAAACACTGCAGTAAAAACAAACAGAGACACCACAGTGAGGTGGGGGATGCAAGTGGAGAGGGCTTTTTTCCGGCCCTGCACAGAAGGCATGTGGAGTAGTGCTGCAAATATCTGCACATAGGTTATGACAATGAAGACAAAACATCCTCCAACTATGATGCAGCTGAATATAAGTAGTCCAACTTCAATTAGATATAAATCTGAACATGAGAGTGTAAGCACCTGTGGAATTTCACAAAAGAACTGATCGATCTTATTGGAGCAGAAGGTGATGGAAAAAGTGCTCGTGGTGTGTAAAGTGGCATAAAGGTTACATGCAATCCATGCACCTGCTGCCATTTGAAAGCAGGCTCCTCTGTGCATGATGGCCTCATATTGCAATGGGTTGCAGATAGCCACATACCGATCATGCGCCATAATTGTAAGGATGACAAAATCTGCCGCTTCAAATAGAAGAAAGAAAAACACTTGAGCCACACAACCTGAATAAGAAACTAACCTGGTGTTTTGGAGGGAATTGGCCATAGCTTTAGGTACCGTGACAGAAACTGTGCCAAGGTCCTGAACAGACAAGATCATTAGGAAGAAGTACATGGGGGTGTGTAGATGATGATTGAGCACTATAACCACGATGATGATAACATTCCCAGTCAGTGCAATCACATATATTACTAAAAATATAAGGAAATGTAAGATCTGCAGTTCTCGGGTGTCTGAAAATTCCAGGAGCACAAATTCAGATATGGATGTAAAATTGGTCATTTTGTTCTCAATATCCAGGTGCAGGTTACCTGGAGGAAATGTTCTAGAGAACTATCCACAGCTGGTCTATTCAATGGTGCTTTCTCTGAAGTCAATTTTCTTCTGATTGCACTGTAATTAAACTAAGAGAAGTGAACTGTTATTTAGGTTTCTTTTTTAACCATCTCAGCCTGGTAGCTAACTTGTTTTTAAACAAGCAATGAATGGAATTGTTTGTAGATGGCCAAACTACAGAGGTGATCAATCTCTCACTGACTTTCCCAAACCCCAGCAACCATGTGTTATTTTGCCCTGACCTAAGCTTCTACAACTTCCATCTCCACACACTCTGGAAATATGACCTAGAACTAGACCAAACCATCGAGAGCGACTTCAATCCAACCTTTGCATGCATAAGAAGGGACAATTGAAATTTTCCTGAATCCATATTGAATTCCACATGTAAGGGCTGCTGTTACATAGACAATACCACACACACAAATGGTAATGAGTCTGTTGGAGGTCATCTTACTTGGAAAGTGTTTGCCAACACAGTCCTAGAGCACCTTGGGGACCATTGTTAAGGGCCTGTCTATTATACATGACTCCACCTATGAATGCTGCATTCCTATCTTAGACCTTTCAAATGGACAATTTCATTCCCGAATGGATTCAAATGAGTAGCCGTGTTGGTCTGAAATAGCACAATAGAATCAGAGTCAAGTATCACCTTTAAGACCAACAAAGATTTATACAGGACGTGAGCCAGAGTGTTTGCACTCGAAAACTCATGCCCTGTATAAATCTTTGTGGGTCTTAAAGGTGCTACTGGCCTCTGATTCCCAAATGGAAGCAGTTTTTTGTAGGGCAGCCAGAGAAGCAGGACGTTGTCTACTTAATTTTAAATCTGGTTCCCCACACCCAGGTAGCCTCTCAGGAACCTTACTGGTATTTCTAACCCAAACTAGACTTTTCCTTCAGCCCCAGACTCCCACTCCTATGATCCTTAAGTCTACTGAAGTTAAAGAGATTGTTTCACCCAGCAATTCAGATTCAAGCATCCTTGAGAAACAAGAACATTCTGTCTTGAATATTCTTTGTCTCTCCACTTTTCTTTAGGCTGTCCATTTTATTCTAAACAGACATGTATATTTTAAATGCCCATTGCCTCTTTATGGAGGACAAATTGTATGTGCACAAAAGCTTTACCCAGAATTAAATTTTATCTCTCTTCAGGAGGCCACTATGCATCTAGTCCAACCTCCTGCACTATGCAAGACACTCACAACCCTTTCGCTCATCGACTGTAACTTGCCACCCCCTTAAGCCTTCACAGAATATTCCTCTCCAGCCTCTATTTAAAAATTTCCAAAGATGGAGAACCTACCACCTCCCGAGGAAGCCTGTTCCACTGAGAAACAGCTCTAACTGTCAGGAACTTCTTCCTGATCTTTAGATGAAACTTCTTTTGAATTAATTTCATCCCATTGGTTCTGGTCCAACCCGGGTTACCTGGAGGAAATGTTCTAGAGATCAATCCTCAGCAGGTCTCATCAGAATTCTTTGCTGGTCTATTCAAAGTTGCTTTCTCTGAAGGCAATTGTCTTTCGATTGCACTGTAAATAAACTAAGATAAGTGAATGGTTATTTACTATTCTAATTTTAACCATAGCCTGGTAGCTTAGTCGTTCTTGTACAAGCAAAGAATGACATAGTTTGTAGATAGCCAAACTACATGGGAGATCAATATCTCACTGTCTTTCTCCAACCCCTCCAACCATGTGTTAGTTTGCCCAAACCTAAGCTTCTAGAACTTCCACGTCCACACAAATTTGACCTAGAACTATACCAAACCAAACTTTTGCATGTACAAGAAGGGACAGTGAAAATCTTCCTGATTCCATATTGAATTCCACATATAAGGGCTGTTGTTACATAGACAATACCACACACACAAACGGTGATGAGTCTTTTAGAAGTCCTCTTACTTGGAATATATATATCAGCACAGTCCTAGAAAGTCTTGGGGCCCCATTGTTAAGGGTTTATGATGCAGGATAATTACTTTAACTCCACGTATAAATGCTGCATTCCTATCTTAGAGCTTTCAAATGGACAATTTCACTCCCAAATGGAAGCAGTTTTCATAAGACAGCCAGAGAAGCAGGACTTTGTATTCTTAATTTTAACCCTGTCTGGTTTCCCACACCCAATAAGCCTCTCAGGTACCTCCTCACTGGTAGTTCTAACCCAGAATAGATTTTATCTTCCAGCTCCAGATTCTCACACCTGTGATCCTTATGTCGACTGAAGTTAAAGAGACGATTTCACCCATCAATTCAGGTTCTTGAGAACCAGGTGGGTAGCCGTGTTGGTCTGAAGTAGCACACCAAAAAATATAGTCCAATAGCACTTTTAAGGCCAACAGATATTTATTCAAAGATTTAAAAAACAAAGATTTATTCAAGGTGTGAGCTTTTGAGTGCATGCTCTCTTCCTCAGACTAAATGAACTCTGAGGTAGAGTCAGAAACAGTGCATGCACTCAAAAGCTCACATCTTGAATAAATCTTTGTTGGCCTTAATGGTACTATTGGACTCCATTTTTGTTAAATATACTTTGTCTCTCCACTTTTCTTTTGGCTGCCCATTATATTCTTAATAAACATGTATATTTTAAATGCCCATTTCTTCTTTCTGGAAGACAAATTGTGCATATGCACAAAAGCTTTTATATACCAGAAGGAACAACCATAACGGCTTCTAGATACAATCCGATTTCATTGGCTTCATCAGTGGTTGGAACCTCCAATCCTAAATTCAAAATGTACAACTCCTGTTGCTTTGGACCAACACAGCTACCCATCTGAATCTATCCTAAAACATTGTAAAAGTTAGGAAGGAATACCTTTGAAACTGCTGCAATGGTCCTCCACTAAGATATGGATGTTCTAGTGCCAAATATTATCGAATGCCTTAGAGTCCCGTTTCTTCTCCGGACCTTTTCAGCTTTGGTTCCCTATCTTCATTTCTGCTCAGTTTCCACTGTCAAGTAGAATGTCTTCATTCTTCATGTGGATGTGGTTTGATGCCTAAATAGCATTAAGATCTGTAACAAATGAGAGGAGGTCTGGCTCAATTTATCGGTTTAAGTTCATCTATCCATCTGTCCAGGTTATTCCATAGATGGCTCGATAGAATGTATGCTGCTAATTTCTGTAAAATCATAAAAGTCTGTGTAAGTAAGACAGAGCTTAGTTTATGTTCTGTCCTTGGCAACTGGCTCCCAGGAGTTCACCTCACTTATTTGCCAAGTGTTCCTGAAGCCTTTTACTTTTTTTTTTAACTATCCTAAATAGATAATTAGTACAAATGCCTGTGCATGATGTAAGACCCAAGATATCTAAGCAATATCCTTGTCTTAGTATTAGAGTTCTTTGTGCGTGCCACCGGGCACCCAAAAGAAAGATCCCTCAACAATTTAGGAGTTTGACTTTGGTTTCTTAAAATTTTAAGCTGAAGTGCCTTAAAAGCTTATTGAAAAAATATTTTGTGGACCTTTCATTCCCCCAAGATTTTTTCCAGTCACTGGGCAGATCCATTTTTCCTACGCTTGCTTTGGTATTCTCAACACAGCTTCCTTTTCTTCACTGACATGTTAAGGTCTGTACAGAGAGGCTGATTTTGTTTGTGATCCTGTGCAGGTGGGGAGATCCAGTGGGGTGAAAACAACAATTGACAGAGAGGCCTGGCAAAGAATAAGTGCCATGTAGGCATTTGGAGGGATGGACAGCTGTCAGCCAGGGACAGTTCAGCCTGACCCCCTTCCAGGACAAATCTAAATAACAAAAATTAATTGCTATGATATTGTAACAAGGAATGGAGAAAATCTTAAACAATATACACAAGGAATGTCTAGTGCAATAGATTATCAAATGTGTGTCTTCCATAAAATCTACGAATCCATATACATGGCAAGATTAATCTTGCAAAATCTTGCTAAGCAACAGCAGCCTGTTCTAGAATGAGCAGCAAAGGCCCATTATGCATGGGCCATATTGCCTGCACTGGCGGCAGCAGTGTTTTGGGGTAAATCCCCTATAACGCCTCCTGTCGCCACAAGGGTGGGAGCCTCCTGGCCCAGGGCTACAGAAGACTCATGTTACACGAACGCAGGATCTTCCGTAGCTTCCTGGGTAATCTGGGGCTGTGGCAGGCTGGCGCTGTGCATAATTGCCAGCACCAGGCCTGTCGGTAAACCCCTGCCATCCCCCAGCTCCCCCGGGCCATTCCCCACCTCCCCCACCTCTGCACTGCAGTTACCTTGGCCAGCCGCACAAGACCAAGGGGCTCTGATGAGTGTACCTTCCATGCTGGCCTCAGGCAATCATGTTGGCAGTTGAAGGTCGAGGGGCTATCAACTACCCTCCTTCCTCATGAAAGATTGGGCCTGATGAAAGGGCTGCTGGGTCCTGCCCTCCCTGGGTGCAACCCAAACCGTTATGTGCCCCACCACACCTCTCACACACATGTGTGCTGCAGCAACGCTTCTAGGTGCAAATCATGCGATCGTAGTCCCAGCACACAAGCCCTGTGTCTTGCCTGGACAATGTACCTTTCTTCTCCTTTTCATGCTGTGAGCACATGTTGGGACCCAGCCTGACAAACCAGGTATCCTGGTGTTTTATGTCCCAACATACCCAGAGGTTGTGAGACACCATTTGCCTGAATCATTGGTCATACTCCAGGGCTGCCTCATCACCCCCAAGCTCCCAGGCCTCCAGGACATGTGGCAGGTACCTGCCAAGATGCCTGCTGCATTGCAGGTATGCTGCACTGATGACTGACAACTATTTAGCAAAGCCCGTGAGCCATTGTTGAATGACTGCTCGCACCGCGGTGTCACCTTCTTCTTGGTGTATTAGTACCTACTTGTGTCCCTCCCATTTTTGTGGCTTGCCTTATGAAGGCAAAAATGTCCACAAAATGCCCTTCCAATGTGCATTCCCATAGATTGTGCAGCAGGTGAATATCAGGGAGGGATTCCGTATCCATGAACTTTCTGTGGGGGTCCCCCATTGCTTCCTCCTCTCCTCTCACTTCCAGCAGCCAACTGGCAGTGGCTCTTGGCTTATGGTGGGAAGGTCTGGCATAAATGCCCCTTCCAGGCAGTACCAGCCCATCTTCCTCAGAAGAGAACTCACCTGTGGATGTCAAGCTTTGCCTGGAGCACCCACACCTGTGGCAACACCGTGCTGTGCCTCAGATCGAGTGCAAAAGTTAAGTGCCCTTCTGAGCGCCGAACTGGCCTCATCAGCGTGATTGTCAGTAGAGATAATGTCCTGCTGTGAATCCCTGCTACTCTTACCACAGAACTGTTGAGCCATAGCTTGGGCATAGCTCTGTCAAAAGGCACTTGGATCTCCAATGGGAGTCACCCTACCAGTTGTATGCATCTGAGCTTGAAGACCGGTTGCAAAGGCCAACTTGCCAACTAAAGATCCTTTGGGGACAATTGTATGCTGTGCTGGCCATCCAGCCTAGGCTGGGAGGGACACTGTAAATGCATCAAAATGGCACATGCCTCTCCAGGTACCTATTTGCGGACAAACTTAGAACCTGCAATTTGCGTTTGGGCTTGAGGATGGGATCCTATGGGATGCACTCTTTTCGTATCGGTGCTGCTACACAGACATTTCAAGATGGAGCATCTCCAAAGGAGATAATGGGCTTGTAGCGCTGGAGGCTTATAAACTGTATGTGCATCCTCCAACTCGCAGGTAACACATTCATTGTTCTAGGGCACCTATTGTTGACCTCAGATGTTCTCTTCCATATGCAGCATGCTCCAGTTGGGGGACTCACCTAGGAGTTGATGACCACCTTCTTTGGTCTGGCTGCAGGGGGATGAAGTGGAAAACACTCCTGGAGGTGGTTGTGTCAGAGGTTTATAGGGCAGCCGTGCCAGCGGCTGTAGTAATACAACTTGGGGGGGGGGGGGAACATCCCCAAGTTTGAAGAGTTACAGCTAATTAATGTTATTACTGGAAATTTAATGGTCCTGAGACAACATTTGCCAGAACCAAAATATCCTGTCAGCAATAGTTGAAAGCCATGGGTATGACTTGGCACGCAAGGGGATGAGCCTATTGGTTAGGAAAGTTAATAAAATGCTTACTAGGTTTGTTGAGAAGAAGAAGAGTTGGTTCTTATATGCTCCTTTTCTCTACCCGATGGTGGTTCAAAGCGCTTTACAGTCACCTTCCCTTTCCTCTCCCCACAACAGATACCATGTGAAGTGGGTGAGGCTGACAGAGTCCTGATATCACTGATCAGTCAGAACAGTTTTATCAGTACCATGGCAAAGCCAAGGTCACCCAGCTAGCAGCATGTGGGGGAGTGCAGAATCGAACCCAGCATGCCAGATTAGAAAACCACACTCCTAACCACTACACCAAACTGAAGGATGGGGAGGGACAGTGGTCAAGCATCTGGAGGTGGACCACAACCTGGAAGCTCTATATCATCCCGACATTGTACACATTTCAGACTGGGGAACAGATTTGTGGCTCCACGACATTCGTGATGCCCTCTGTGAATGGCTGGAATCAAGGAAGTCTTGAAAGACCATGCTATTGTGATGAGACGGCATAGAGGGAGCCTTTTAGGGGAAGTATGGCATGCTGTTCACTTGTTATCATGATTTGCTGTGCTTGCTGTGAACTGTTTGTCTTTTGAACCCGGCCAGTTAGCTCTGTTCAATGTAACAATAATAGTTATCTTGTCAATGGGCGCCAAGCGGTCCAAGGACGCCCCAGAAGTAACACTCTCTGACTAATTGCCCAGACTGGCACCTGGAGCTCTCCCCCCTGGGAACCTTCAAGTTTTGGGTGGGAGAATTGTCTTGAAAAGCTATGGCTCAACAGTTCTGTGGCAAGAGTAGCAGGGATTCACAGCAGGACATTAGCTCCACTGACAAGCATGGTGATGAGGCCAGTTCAGAGCACAGAGGAGCATGTAATGCTGGCACTTGCTCTGAGGCATGGCGCCACAAATGGTGAGCACGGTGTTGCCACAGGTGTGGGTGCTCCAGGCAAAGCTTGACATCCTCAGGTGAGTCCTCTGAGGAAGATGGGCTGGTACTGCCTGGAAGGGCCATTTATGCCAGACCTTGCCAATGTAAGCCAAGAGCCACTGCCAGTTGGCTGCTGGAAGTGAGAGGAGAGGGGGGAGCAATGAGGCAACCCCCCAGAAAGTTCATGGGTATGGAAGCCCTCCCTTATATTCACCTGCTCCACAATCTATGGGAATGCACATTGGAAGGGCATTTTGTGGACATTTTTGCCTTCATAAGGCAAGCCACAAAAATGGGAGGGACACAAGTAGGTACTAATACACCAAGAAGAAGGTGACACCGCGGTGCGAGCAGTCATTCAACAATTGGCTCACGGGCTTTGCTAAATAGTTGTCAGTCATCAGTGCAGCATACCTGCAATGCAGCAGGCATCTTGGCAGGTACCTGCCACATGTCCTGGAGGCTTGGGAGCTTGGGGGTGATGAGGCAATCCTGGAGTATGACCAGTGATTCAGGTCTTACAATGCTGTCTTACAACCCCTGGGTATGTTGGTGTCAAGTGCTAAAAGAACTCACAATGAACTTCTGTAAAAAAAAAGCTTTATTGGAATTATTGTTACATTGAGCAGAGCTAGCCCGCCGGGTTCAAAAGACAAACAGTTCACAGCGAGCACAGCAAATCATGATAACAAGTGAACAGCAGACAGGTTTCGATTTCAGGCAGACAGCTAATATAATGGGCCAGGGTTACATAGGGGCCCACCAATAAACAAAGTTAAGAAAACATGGAGAGACTCTGGTTAGACTAAAACATTGCAGAGGTTGAACTCATCAAGTGCAGCTAAATGCCTCTCGACAACTTCTCTATCCATGTCAACCTGCCACCCAGACACTATCCTTTGGCTACTGCCAACTCTAGATGTGCCTAAACCCTTTGACCTATGGGAAAAAAACAGATGTAAAATAGGCACTGAGCCTATTTGTCTATCTGCACCCAACAGTGGGCCTATTGCCTCCTTTACTTTATGTTTGCTCCTCACATAACTGAAAAATCTTAACTTGTTACAATGGGCTTCCCTGGCCAATCTTAGCTCACTGTCATCTTTGGCCTTTCTGATAATTGATCTACAGTGCCTAGTAACCTGTAGGTACTCATCTTTATAGCTCTGTCCTTTCCTCCATTTACTGAACTTTTTCCTTTTCTTTCTTAGTTCCTCTTGAAGTTCTCTGTTCATCCAAATAGGCTTCTTATACCTTCCCTACAGAATAAGCCCAACTCAAAGGCAATCAAAGACATGTTGTCAGAAACAAGCACAGAAATAACTTCTTTTGTGGCCAGATTTGCTTGGAGATCTATCAAAACATGGAAGAGCTGGATAGATTCGGAACAAATTAGGTACAGATAGTCTCAATTGCTTGAGAATTTTAAAATTAGAAGGATTCTTATAGCTGAAATGTTTTTAAATTTTATAATATATTAGTTATCAATGATTTATTATGTACCTTGTTAATGCCAGATATTTTTATGTATTTTGTAATTTAACTACTGGTCTAGTACCGTAATAATAAAGACTTGAGTTAAAATTCAGGTTGGGGTGTGGTCGGCTGAAAACAGGGCAGGATCTCCCCTTTGTCTAAATAACACTTCAGGTTTTATTTAAATCTGTGGCCAGTTATGCCAACACAGAAAAAAAAACATGTAAAGCATCTTTCCTGGGGCCGGTTATGCCCACCTGCCTGTCAAAAGTCTAGTGCAACAGACTGAGAACAAGAAGAGGGGGAAAGCAAATCAAAACATTAACCAAAACATTTTTCATTCTTATTATATTTGGATTCCCCACATTACAAAAACAGTCAAGAAAATAACTCAGATAAAGTCATTCAAGACAATTTTCCTAGAATTTGGCAGAAAAGGTTTTGGGGAAGTGTCTAAAATCAGTGAGCTTCGTCAATGCAGTCTTCAGGTCTTTGTTTCTCATGCTATAGATGAAGGGATTCAGCAGTGGAGGTAATATAGCATACATGACAGCAAAAATCATATTGATATCAGATGAAGAGTTAGCAGGAGGCCTTAAGTAAGCAAACACTGCAGTAAAAACAAACAGAGACACCACAGTGAGGTGGGGGATGCAAGTGGACAGGGCTTTTTTCCGACCCTGCACAGAAGGCATGCGGAGTAGTGTTGCAAAAATCTGCACATAGGTTATGACAATGAAGACAAAACATCCTCCAACTAGCATGCAGCTGAATAAAAGAACTCCAACTTCAATTAGATATAAATCTGAACATGAGAGTGGAAGCATCTGTGGAATTTCACAAAAGAACTGATTGATCTTATTGGAGCAGAAGGTGATGGAAAAAGTGCTCGTGGTGTGTAAAGTGGCATAAAGGTTACATGCAATCCATGCACCTGCTGCCATCTGAAAGCAGGCTCCTCTGTGCATGATGGTCTCATATTGCAATGGGTTGCAGATAGCCACATACCGATCATGCGCCATTATTGTAAGGATGGCATGATCTGCTGCTTCAAATAGAACGAAGAAAAACACTTGAGCCACACAACCTGAATAAGAAACTAACCTGGTGTTTTGGAGGGAATTGGCCATAGCTTTGGGTACCGTGACAGAAACTGTGCCAAGGTCCTGAACAGCCAAGTTCATTAGGAAGAAGTACATGGGGGTGTGTAGATGATGATTGAGCACTATAACCATGATGATGATAACATTCCCAGTCAGTGCAATCACATATATTACTAAAAAAATAATGAAATGTAAGATCTGCAGTTCTCGGGTGTCTGAAAATTCCAGGAGCACAAATTCAGATATGGATGTAAAATTGGTCATTTTGTTCTCAATATCCAGGTGCAGGTTACCTGGAGGAAATGTTCTAGAGAACTATCTTCAGCTGATCTCTTCAGAATTCTTCGCTGGTCTATTCAAAGGTGCTTTCTCTGAAGGCAATTGTCTTTCGATTGCACTGTAAATAAACTAAGATGAATGAATGGTTATTTACTATTCTTTTTTTAACCATAGCCTGGTAGGTAAGTCATTCTTGTACAAGCAAAGAGTGACATAGCCAAACTACATGGGAGACCCACTCCACTTCTTTTATATGTAGATGACACAGTTATCTTATCTAGGACTCGAGTTGGCCTAATACGCTATCTCCGGTCATTCGGAGATTACTGTAGTGACAATCAACTAAAAATAAACCTTGAAAAAACTAAGATCATGGTATATGCAAAGACCCGATATAGGTTTCCCTGGATAATAAATGGTAAACATATAGAACAGGTCAATCACTATAAGTATTTAGGCATAAACTTTACTTATAATAACTGTTGGGCCAACCATAGAGAAAAAACAATCAAATCTGCAAAAGGCCAGTTGTCCCTTTTAGCCAAGTTTTATCATCAAAAAGGCAACAAAAACCTTCAAGCAGCCATTAAAATCTACAATGCCAAAATAATTCCTCAGATACTTTATGGAATCCCAATATGGATGGATGCATTTAATAATAAATTAGAGAACATCCAATCTTTCTTTTTCAGAAATCTGCTAGGAGTCCCAAACTGTGTGGCCAATCATACACTTGTCGCAGAACTTGGCCAACAGAGTCTAGAAGCCCGGGCTTGGTCTCAGTCCTTTAAATACTGGTTAAAAATTCATTTCCATGCTCAAACGGGTAGTTTGTTAATTAACCTTTTGAGTGACCCTTATTCTTTAAGCTGGCTGGGCAAAATGTCAAAAAAACTTCAAATTATGGGTCTGGACATCTCATCCCTTAGCATGCAAGATGAAAGGACGATACTAAAGTTAATATCACAGAGACTAGAAGATCAGGATACACAGATTCTGGGCTCCTCTAACAACAGTGTATGTTCTCCCCACTTCTGGGATATTCCGTTATCTTACAAATCCATGCCCATGTATCTCCAAATTTTGGAGACACACCAGTTAAGAAGAGCATTTCTTCAAATGTCACCCGAGGTAGATTTTTGAAGATCCCTCCTCAGGAGAGATACTGTTTACATGGATGTAGTGTCCCTGACACGTTGCACCATATACTTCTGGTGTGTCCTAAGTTTGAAGTATTTCGTCGCCCGTTAGCTAATCATCTGAAGAAATTGAAATTCAGCTGTGTTAATGAGAAACACTGTATTAAAATGATATTAAATGTGAGGGACAGAGCAACTATTATAAAAGTAGCAAAGTTTTTACTGGCAATTTTAAATGAAAATCTTTTACGATAGATTTTACATCTGAAACTGTTTGAAAATTTCATTTTATGCTTTGCAATTTTATGCCAATAAAGGTATTCTGATTCTGATACATGGGAGATCAATATCTCACTGACTTTATCCAACCCCACCAACCATGTGTTAGTTTGCCCTGACCTAAGCTTCTAGAAAGAGCCTCTTGTAGCGCAAAGTGGTAAGGCAGCCGTCTGAAAGCTCTGCCCATGAGGCTGGGAGTTCAATCCCAGCAGCCGGCTCAAGGTTGACTCAGCCTTCCATCCTTCCAAGGTTGGTAAAATGAGTACCCAGCTTGCTTGCTGGGGGGGAAACGGTAATGACTAGGGAAGGCACTGGCAAACCACCCCGTATTGAGTCTCCCATGAAAACGCTGGAGGGCGTCACCCCAAGGGTCAGACATGACTCGGTGCTTGCACAGGGGATACCTTTACCTTTACCTTTTTAAGCTTCTAGAACTTCCACGTCCACACACTCTGGAAATTTGACCTAGAACTATACCAAACCTTGGAGAACGACTCCTATCCAACTTTTGCATGTATAAAAAAGGACAGCGAAAATTTTCCTGATTCCATATTAAATTCCACATATGAGGGCTGTTGTTACATAGACAATATCACACACAAATGGTGATGTGTCTGTTGGAAGTCCTCTTTTTGGAATATATATGCCAACATAGTCCTAGAAGGCCTTGGGGCCCCATTGTTAAGGGTCCATGATTCAGTAGAATTACTTTAACTCCACGTATAAATGCTGCATTCCCATCTTAGAGCTTTCAAATGGGCAATTTCACTCCCAAATGGAAGCAGTTTTCATAGGACAGCCAGAGAAGCAGGACTTAGTATTCTTAAATTTAAAGTAGCCGTGTTTGTCTGAAGTAGCACAATAAAATCGGAGTCCAGTAGCACCTTTAAGACCAACAAAGATTTATTCAAGGCGTCAGCTTTCGAGTGCAAGCACCATTCGTCAGATGTTAAGAAGATCATAGTCTGACGAAAGGTGCTTGCTCTCGAAAGCTCATGCCTTGAATAAATCTTTGTTGGTCTTAAAGGTGCTCCTGGACTCTGATTTTTTGTATTCTTAATTTTAACTCAGTCTGGTTTCCCACACCCAATAAGCCTCTCGGGTACCTCCTCACTGGTAGATCTAACCCAGAATAGATTTTTCCTACATCTCCAGATGCCCACTCCTGTGATTCTTAGGTTCACTGAAGTTAAAGAGACTGTTTCAACCAGCAATTCAGATTCTTGAGAACCAAGAACACTCTGTCTTGAATATCCTCTGATTAAAGTGGGTAGCTGTGTTTGTCTGAAGTAGCACAACAATAAATAGAGTCCAATAGCACTTTTAAGACCAACAAATATTTATTCAAGGTGCGAGCTTTTGAGTGCATGCTCTCTTCCTGAGACAAATGCACTCTGAGGAAGAGTGAACTCTGAGAAACTGTGCATGCACTCAAAAGCTCACACCTCAAATAAATCTTTGTTGGCCTTAAAGGTGCTATTGGACTCCATTTTTGTTGAATATCCTTTGTCTCTCCACTTTTCTTTAGGCTGCCCATTATATATTCTCAATAAACGTGTACATTTTAAATGCCCATTGCTTCTTTCTGGAAGTCAAATTGTGCATGTGCACAAAAGCTTTACCCAGAATTATATTTTGTCGGTCTTAAGGATGTCACTTTGTCCAGACCAACGCTGTATTCATAGGATTCAATGGCCATTCCTCTAACAGTGCAGGTAGGAAGATTGGCATGAGGGCTCCAGTTACAATTTGTCTTACACCACGATGCAATTTTATATATTAATTTTTAAAATGTGATTTATTAAATCTTTCTGGAAAACTTAGTAAAATATAAGAACAAAGTGAAGCTAGAGGTGCCCTAAAGACCAATGCCATTTTATTCAAGCAATACACAGAAGAAAACAGGGAACCTTTCTAAGGCAATATGTTTGTAATAATATATACAATGAGTAAATTCAATTTCTTTTACATCTTTTATATACCAGAAGGAACAACCATAACGGCTTCTAGATAGAATCTGTTTTCATTGGCTTCATCAGTGGTTGAAACCTCCAATACCAAATTCAAAATGTACAACTCCTGTTGCTTCAGACCAACACGGCTACCCATCTGAATCTATCCTAAAACGTAAAAGTTAGGAAGGAATACCTTTGAAACTGCTGCAATGGTGCTCCACTCAGATATGGATGTTCTAGTACCAAATATTATCGAATCCCTTAGAGTCCTGTTTCTTCTCTGAACCTTTTCAGCTTTGGTTCCCTATCTCCATTTCTGCTCAGTTTCCGTTGTCAAGTAGAATGTCTTCATGCTTCATGTGGATGTGGTTTGATGCCTAAATAGCATTAAGATCTGTAACAAATGAGAGGAGGTCTGGCTCAATTTATCGGTTTAAATTCATCTATCCACCTGTCCAGGTTAGTCCATAGAGGGCTCGATAGAATGTGTGCTGCTAGTTTCTGTCAAATAATAGACTAAAAGTCTGTGTAAGTAAGACAGAGCTTAATTTATGTTCTGTCCTTGGCAACTGGCTCCCAGGAGTTCACCTCACTTAATTACCATGTGTTGCTGAAGCCTTTTACTGTTGCTGTATTCTCTCCCCCCCCCACACACACATACACCTTTATTTTTAACTATCCTAAATAGATAATTAGTACAAATGCCTGTGCATGATGTAAGACCCAAGATATCTAAGCAATATCGTTAGTATTAGAGTTTTTTGAGTGTTCCACTGTGCACCCAAAAGAAAGATCCCTCAACAATTTAGGAGTTCAGCTTTGGTTTGTTAAAATTTTACACTGAAGTGCATAAAAAAGCTTTTTGAAATATATTTTATGGATCTTTCAGTCCCCCAAGATTTTTTCCAGTGACTGGGCAGGTCCATATTTCCTAAGCTTGCTTTGGTATTCTCAACACAGCTTCCTTTTCTTCACTGACATGTTAAGGTCTGTACAGACAGGCTGAGTTTGTTTGTGATCCTGTGCAGATAGGGAGATCCAGTGGGGCAAAAGCAACAATTGACAAAGAGTCCTGGCAAAGTGCCATGTAGGCATTTGGAGGGATGGACAGCTGTCAGCCAGGGACAGTTCAGCCTGACCACCTTTCAAGACAAATCTAAATAACAAAAATAAATTGCTGTGATATTGTAACAAGGGAATGGAGAAAATCAAATCTTTAACAATACACACAAGAAATGTCTAGCGCAATAGATTATCAAATGTGTGTCGTCAATGAAATATAAGAATCCATATACATGGCAACATTAATCTTGCAAAATCTTGCTATGGAACAGCAGCTTGTTCCAGATTGAGCAGCAAATGAAAGAATTAAGCCCTTGGTAGAAATCTTCCCAGTTTCCAAATTGTGATTCCTTGAAGCTCCTAGATTTAATATGCTCTTGAATTCATTTAAAAGTTAAACATTAGGATTAAATTAACAAAACCCTGCTAAATCCATCTGACATTAAAACCATCATACAGTCAGTCAGCTGTCAGCTAAGGAAACTCTTTTCAGTGCTGCCAATGGTCTTTCTGATTGGTTTTAGGGTGTGAACACGGCAGGAGGCTCTGTCAGCATTGGTGTTTATTGGCCCAAACCAAATGCCTGTTCACGTCAGTTAATTACCAAGTGTTGCTGGAGCCTTCTACTGTGTCCGTATTCTCACCCTGCCCCATTTCTTTTGTAACTATCCTAAATAGATAATTAGTAAAACATGCCTATGCATGATGTAAGACCCAAGACATCGAAGGAATATCCATGTCCTAGACCGTTTATGCACTGGGAACTTCACTGTCCCAGCTCTCGTATAGGAACACAAATCGGGGGTGGATGAGGCGCACCGGGCCAAATGCTCCCCCATGTGGGTGCAAGAAGAGGCGGGGCAACGTGCCATGACTAAAACCCCAGGCTGCAGCCTGCCATGAAACCTCCAGTGCATAAACGGTCTTAGTGGGGCAAAAGCAGGCATTGATGGAGAGGCATGGTGAAGAATAAGTGCCATGTAGGCATTTGGAGGGCTGGACAGCTGTCACCCTGACCCCCTTGTGTGTGAGCTATTGGCTCTCCACCAATTCCTCCTCTCTCCACTTCATGCACTTAGCGAGCCACGAGCCTTATACAGACATCCGTCCCACAGCTGCAGGCTGTGGGTTGGGGTGAGGCGAGACAAGGGGGACAATATGTCCTTGGTGGGAGGGTGACGATTTTTGGTACAGGATGTAACCATGTTAGGTAAGACAAGGGGCTTTTTTCCTGGGACTACAATCGCACGGTTTGCACTCAGAAGCCTTGCTGCTGCTCACTTGTTTGTGAGAGGAGTGGTGGGGCACATACAGGCTTGGGTTGCACCCAAGGAGGGCAGCACCCAGCAGCCCTTTCATCAGGCCCAATCTTTCATGAGGAAGAAGAGCCCCTCGACCTTCAACTGCCACCAGGACTGCCTGAGGCCAGCATGGAAGGTGCACTCATCAGAGCCCCCTGTTCTGGTACAGCTAGAGGCTCTGCAGCGTTGGCTGCAGAGGTAACTGGATAGGGAGGTGGTAGAATATCTGCTCACTGGGTTTGAGGTAGGTTTCCACATTCCTTTCACAGGTGCAAGTTTGACAGCAGAGAGTGGCTATCTGAGGTCGACCATCCACATGCAGGGGATTGTGAAGGAGAAGTTGGGTAAGGAGACCACGACCAGCAGGATTGCAGTCCCATTCTCTTTCCCACTGTTCACAAACCAAAGGGTCTCCCCCATTGGGGTGGTACCCAAGAAGGCCAGGGAGAAGTGCTACCTCATTCATCACTTGTCATATGTTAGAAGGCAGTTGTCCTCAACCATTTTATCACCGGGGACCGGTCAACGCTTGACAATTTTACAGAGGCCCAGGGGGGGGGTAGACTTTTGCCGAGGGACGTCACCGCCGCCTGAGCCCCTGCTCCCCTTGCTTTCCCTGACTTCCACCGCTCGCTGGGGGGTGCTGCCAGCAGCAGCTGTGCAGTGCCATTACAAGGGGGATCCCCAGCCATGGCGGCCGCTGGAGAGCACCAAAGGTGAGCTGGCAGCAGAGTGGCAGGGCAGCCCCTGAGGCAGCAGCTGGAGAGGAGGAGCTGCGGCACGGTACCGACTGATCTGCGGACCGGTACCGGTCCCCAGACCGGGGGTTGGGGACCACTGCTAGAAGGGACATGGTCAATGCAGGTTAAGCTGTGACGATTCAAAAGAGACCAGAATGGGAAAGGGGCATGGGTCACATTGGCTAAAAATCCTTTGGGGACCATCGTATGCAGTGCAGGCCATCCAGCCTAGACTGGGAGGGACACTGTTAATGCATCAAAAGGGCACATCCCTCTCCAGGTATCTATTTGCGGACAAACTTAGAACCTGCAACAAGGGTTTTGGCTTGCGGTTGGGATGCTATGGGATGCATTCTTTTCGTATCGGTGCTGCTACACAGGCGTTTCAAGATGGAGCATCTCCACATGAGATAATGGGCTTGGAGCACTGGAAATACAGGGCTTATAAGCTGTATGTGCATCCTCCAGCTCGCAGCTAACACATTCATTGTTCTAGGGCAACTATCATTGACCTCAGATGTCCTCTTCATGGGCCATAGTTATGCGAACTGTTCGTCCATATGCAGCATGCTCCAGTTGGAGGACTCACCTAGGACTTGATGAACACCTTCTTTGGTCTGGCTGCAGGGGGATGAAGTGGAAAAACCTCCTGGAGGTGGTTGTGTCGGAGGTTTATAGGGCAGCCGTGCCAGCGGCTGTAGTAATACAACTTTGGGGGGGGGGACATCCCCAAGTTTGAAGAGTTACAGCTAATTAATGTTATTACTGGAAATTTAATGGTCCTGAGACAACGTTTGCCCAGAACCAAAATATTCTGTCAGCTATAGTTGAAATCTGTGGGTATGCCTTAGCACCTAAGGGGATGAGCCTATTGGTTAGGAAAGTTAATGAAATGCTTACTAGGTTCGTTGAGAAGAAGTAGAAGAAGAGTTGGTTCTTATATGCTCCTTTTCTCTATCCGAAGGAGGCTCACAGCGACTTACAGTTGCCTTCCCTTTCGTCTCCCCACAACAGACACCCTGTGAAGTGGGTTTGGCTGACAGAGCCCTGATATCACTGATCAGTCAGAACAATTTTATCAGTGCCGTGTTGAGCCCAAGGTCACCCAGCTGGCTGCATGTGCTGGAGTGCAGAATCGAACCCAGCATGCCAGATTAGAAGTCCGCACTCCTAACTACACCAAACTGAAGGATGGAGAGGGACAGTGGTCAAGCATCTGGAAGTGGACCACAACCTGGAAGCTCTATATCATCCCGACATTGTACACCTTTCAGACTGGGAACAGATGTGTGGCTCCACGACATTCGTGATGCCCTCTGTGAATGGCTGGAATCAAGGAAGTCTTGAAAGACCTTGCTCTTGCCTTCACGGCCCGGTGCCAGGCCGCAGCCCGCGGGTTGAGGACCACTGTATTAAAGCACTTAGGGGAGTTAAGCAGGGTTGTGTTTTACCACCCCTACTGTTTAATATCTCTATAAATGATATGGTTGAACATTTTCGGAATAGTGAATTACATCCCCCCAGATTAGCTAACAAACATACCTCGCTACTGCTGTATGCAGATGGCGCTGTCCTGTTATCAAGAACGCCAAATGGAATGAGAAGGGCCTTGGTTCTACTGGCTAATTATTGCTGATTGAACCAGCTAGAGGTCAATCATTCAAAAACAAAGATTATGGTTTTTGGTAACAAGCCTAAAACATATACATGGCATCTCAATTCATCACCCATAGAAGAAGTCAGACTTTACAAAATATCTGGGAGTACTATTCCAAATGGCCATAGAAACCCCCATATATCATATATTTCCTCAAATGCCCAGAGTAGCTCAGGTGCCATTCAGAAATTCTTCTGGCACAAAGGTGGGCATAATGTTCCCACAGCCCTTAAGCTGTTCAAGGCAAAACCTCTAGCACAGATGATGTATGGGGCCCCATCGTGTATAAATGCCAATATTTCCAGCCTAGAATAGACCAAGGCTAAATTTTTAAGATCCCTGCTCTAAGTACCAACCAGCATTTCCAACAATGCAATCCGGGTGGAAACAGGAATGTATTCTGTCCAGACCAGAATATGGATATGTACGTCCATGTACTGGTTAAAATTGTTTTTTTCCACAAAGGGTTTGCTTAACCTAATGATGTCTGAATCATTGGTTGTGCCGTGGATATCCACTCTTGAGAAAAAACTTTGCTCATATTGTCTATCGAAACAGTTAATACTGTCTCTGGGTTTCAACCGAGCAAAGGAAACGATAAAACAAAGAATCCGAGATATCCATCGCCAACAGGATTTCAATCAAGTAAAAAATCCACTTTTCCCAATGCCTCCACTTAATAATTTGAGGCCATTACCTTATTTATCTAATCTTGTTTTCCCAGAACATATGAGATCATTTACTCTCTTATGATATAACATGCTCCCATCCGCTTTTAGGGAAGGCTTATTTAAAAACATACCCATCTGTAATTGTTTATGCATCTGCTAGGATGGGAGCATTGAGACATCTGAACATGTATTATTCCAATGTATGCTATACTATCAATTCAGGGGAGCACTTATACCTTCCCTACAGAATAAGCCCAACTCAAAGACAAAGACATGTTGTCAGACAAAAGCACAGAAATAACTTCTGTTGTGGCCAGATTTGCTTGAAGAGCTATCAAAACATGGAAGAGCTGGGTGGATTCGGAACAACTTAGTTACAGATAGTCTCAATTGCTTGAGAATGCTTGTGAATTTTAAAATTAGAAGGATTCTTATAGCTGAAATATTTTTAAATTTTATAATATTTTAATTATCAATTATTTGTATGTACCTTGTTAATGCCAGATGTTTTTATGTATTGTGTAATTTGACTACTGGTCTAGTACCGTAATAATAAAGACTTGATTTGAGTTAAAATTCAGGTTGGGGTGTGGTCAGCTGAAAACAGGGCAGGATCACCCCTTTGTCTAATTAACACTTCAGATTTTATTTAAAGCTGTGGCCGGTTATACCAACACCAAAAAACACGTAAAGGATTTCTCATGGGGCCGGTAATGCCCACCTGCCTGTCAAAAGTCTAGTGCAACAGATTGAGAACAAGAAGAGGGGGAAAGCAAATCAAAACAATAACCAAAACATTTTTCATTCTTATTATATTAGGATTCCCCACATTACAAAAACAGTCAAGAAAATAAGTCAGATAAATTCATTCAAGACAATTTTCCTAGAATCTGGCAGAAAAGGTTTTGTGAAAGTGTCCAAAAGCAGTGAGCTTCAACAAGGCAGTCTTCAGGTCTTTGTTTCTCATGCTATAGATGAAGGGATTCAGCAGTGGGGGTAATATAGAATAAATGATGGCAAAAAGTATATTGATATAAGATGAAGAGTTAGTGGGAAGCCTTAAGTAAGCAAACATTCCAGTAAAAACATTCAGAGACACCACAGTGAGGTGGGGGATGCAAGTGGAGAGGGCTTTTTTCCGGCCCTGCACAGAAGGCATGTGGAGTAGTGTTGCAAATATCTGAACGTAGGTTATGATGATGAAGACAAAAAATCCTCCAACTATGATGCAGCTGAATAAAAGAACTCCAACTTCAATTAGATATAAATTTGAACATGAGAGTGTAAGAATCTGTGGAATTTCACAAAAGAACTGATTGATCTTATTGGAGCAGAAGGTGATGGAAAAAGTGCTTGTGGTGTGTAAAGTGGCATAAAGGTTACATGCAATCCATGCACCTGCTGCCATCTGAAAGCAGGCTCCTCTGTGCATGATGGTCTCATATTGCAATGGGTTGCAGATAGCTACATACCGATCATGCGCCATTATTGTAAGAATGGCAAAATCTGACACTTCAAATAGAAAGAAGAAAAACACTTGAGCCACACAACCTGAATAAGAAATTGAGTGGGTGTTTTGGAGGGAATTGGCCATAGCTTTGGGTACCATGACAGAAACTGTGCCAAGGTCCTGAACAGCCAAGATCATTAGGAAGAAGTACATGGGGGTGTGTAGATGATGATCAAGCATGACAGCAATGATGATGAGAAGATTCCCAGACAGTGCAATCACATATAGTACTAAAAATATAAGGAAATGTAAGATCTGCAGTTCTCGGGTATCTGAAAATTCCAAGAGCACAAATTCAGATATGGATGTAAAATTGGGCATTTTCTTCCGCAATACCTGGAGGAAATGTTCAAGAGAACTATCCTCAGCTGGTCTCTTCAGAATTCTTTGCTGGTCTATTCAATGGTGCTTTCTCTGAAGGCAATCGTCTTTCGATTGCACTGTAAATAAACTAAGATAAGTGAATGGTTAATTATGATTTTTTTTAACCATAATCATAGTTACCGTAGCCTGGTAACTAAGTTGTTCTTGTACAAGCAAAAAATGACATAGTTTGTAGATAGCCAAATTACATGGGAGATCAATATCTCACTGACTTTCTCCAACCCCACCAACCATGTGTTATTTTGCCTAAACCTAAGCTATTAGAACTTCCATGTCCACACACTCTGGAAATTTGACCTAGAACTATATCAAACCTTGGTGAGCGACTCCTATCCAATTTTTGCATGTATAAGAAGGGGCAGTGAAAATCTTCCTGATTCCATATTAAATTCCACATGTCAGGGCTGTTGTTACATAGACAATACCACACACACAAACAGTGATAAGTCTGTTGGAAGGCCTGTTACTTGGAATATATATGGCTACACAGTCCTAGAAAGCCTTGGGTCCCCATTCTTAAGGGTCTATGATGCAGGAGAATTATATTAATTCCACATATAAATGCTGCATTCCCATCTTAGAGCTTTCAAATGGACAATTTCACTCCCAAATGGAAGCAGTTTTCATAGGACAGCCAGAGAAGCAGGACTTTGTATTCTTAAGTTTAACTCAGTCTGGTTTCCCCAACCCAATAAGCCTCTCAGGTACCTCTTCACTGGTAGTTCTAACCCAGAATAGATTTTTGCTTCAGCTCCAATTTCCCACTCCTTATGTCCACTGAAGTTAAAGAGACTGTTTCACCCATCTTTATTGGCCTTAAAGGTACTATTGGACTCTATTTTTGTTGAACATACTTGTCTCTCCACTTTTCTTTAGGCTGCCCATTATATTCTAAATAAACGTGTATATTTTAAATGCCCATTGCTTCTTTCTGGAAGACAAATTGTGCATGTGCACAAAAGCTTTACCCAGAATTAAATTTTGTCAGTCTTAAGGATGTCACTTTGTTCAGACCAACGCTGTATTCATAGAATCATGGTTCAAAATGGCCATTCCTCTAACAGTGCAGGTAGGAAGATTGGCACAAGGGCTCCAGGTACAATTCCTCTTACACCATGATGCAATTTTACTTATTAATTTTTAAAATGTGATTTATTAAATCTTTCTGGGCAACTTAGTCAAATATAAGAACAAAGTGAAGCTAGATGTCCCCTAAAGACTATTGCCGTTTTATTCAAGCAATCAATAGAAAAAACAATATGTTTGTAGTAATGGCAATATGTTTGTAGTAATATATGTTTGTAGTAATATATACAATATACAATGAGTAAATTCAATTTCTTTTACATCTTTTATATACCAGGAGGAATAACCATAATAGCTTCTAGATACAGTCCGTTTTCATTGGCTTCATCAGTGGTTGAAACCTCCAATACTAAATTCCAAATGTACAACTCCTGTTGCTTCAGACCAACACGGCTACCAATCTGAATCTATCCTAAAACATTGTAAAAGTTAGGAAGGAATACCTTTGAAACTGCTGCAATGGTGCTCCACTCAGATATAGATGTTCTAGTACCAAATATTATCGAATGCCTTAGAGTCCTGTTTCTTCTCCAGACCTTTTCAGCTTTAGTTCCCTATCTCCATTTCTGCTCAGTTTCCGTTGTCAAGTAGAATGTTTTCATTCTTCATGTGGATGTGGTTTGATGCCTAAATAGCATAAAGATCTGTAACAAATAAGAGGAGGTCTGGCTCAATTTATCATCTATCCACCTGTCCAGGTTATTCCATAGAGGGCTCGATAGAATGTGTGCTGATAGTTTCTGTCAAATAATAGACTAAAAGTCTGTGTAAGTAAGACAGAGCTTAATTTATGTTCTGTCCTTGACAACTGGCTCCCAGGAGTTCACCTCACTTAATTGCCAAGTGTTTCTGAAGCCTTTTACTGTTGCCGCATTCTCTCCCCAGCACGCACACACCTTTTTTTTTAACTATTCTAAATAGATAATTAGTACAAATGCCTGTGCATGATGTAAGACCCAAGATATCTAAGCAATATCCTTGTCTTAGTATTAGAGTTCTTTGAGTGTGCCACCGTGTACCCAAAAGAAAGATCCCTCTACAATTTAGGAGTTCAGCTTTGGTTTGTTAAAATTTTAAGCTGAAGTGCATAAAAAGCTTATTGAAAAATATTTTATGGACCCTTCAGTCCCCCAAGATTTTTTCCAGTGACTGGGCTGATCCATTTTTCCTAAGCTTGCTTTGGTATTCTCAACACAGCTTCCTTTTCTTCACTGACATGTTAAGGCCTGTGCAGACAGGCTGATTTTGTTTGTGATCCTGTGCAGGTGGGGAGATCCAGTGGGGTGAAAGCAACAATTGACAGAGAGCTTTCAGCTAATGAAACTCTTTTCAGTGCTACCACTGGTCTTTCTGATTGGCTTTAGATTGTTTACATGGCAGGAGGCTCTGTGAGCATTGGTGTTTATTAGCCCAAACCAAATGCCTGTTAGAAGAGCTCCATTTTGCAAGCTTGTGGAACTGAGACCATTTCCATATTAGGAGATATATCTTGCTTTAAAGGTAAAGATAAAGGTATCCCCTGTGCAAGCATGGGTCATGTCTGACCCCTCAGGTGACGCCCTCTAGCGTTTTCATGGCAGACTCAATACGGGGTGGTTTGCCAGTGCCTTCCACAGTCATTACCGTTTACCCCCCAGCAAGCTGGGTACTCATTTTACCGACCTTGGAAGGATGCAAGGCTGAGACAACCTTGAGCCGGCAGCCTCATGGACAGAGCTTCAGGCTGCATGTCTGCTGCCTTAGCACTCTGCGCCACAAGAGGCTCATATATCTTGCTTTAGTCTCATTTTGAATTTCCATTGGATGCTATAAGTTGACACTGGAGTTTCCATATTTGGGCTGTCCTCCCTTTATTTCCCAGGTTGGCTTGCTGCACTGAGTCCAACAGAGCCAGTCTCCTATCATGCTTTGTCTCTTCTCCTTTTCAAAATCTGTGAGGTTTTTTTTTTGCCTGCCTGTTTAAACCTTTGTTTTTGTAGACCCCTTAATCCCACCATTCTGCACCCTAGATCACCTCCCCCACAGAGTGTGCTGAATGTACTTTAAAAAAAAAAAACCTTAGTTATCATTATCCATTGTTGTTCCTCTATATATTTATGAAACAGCCTAGGGGTGGGATGTGTCTGGCTGCCCAAGTTGGAATAGGGCCAATCAGGATGCAGGCAGCTTGGCCCTTATTGGCCCTGCCCCTGCAGCTCTCACCCTCCTCCCTGGACTCTAGCCTCTTTGCTCTCAGATTCCGCAGTGCCTGGAGCCAGCAGAAGGTAAGGGGAGAGGGCCCTGGGCAAAGGGTTGTGGTGGAGGGCTAGCTAATGAGGGCCTCTTGGTCTGTTAGGCTGGGCCTGCTGATGAGGGACTCCTGGCCTGCTGACTGCCTGCTAAGGAGCACTGTCCTGATCCTGCTACTGAGCTGCCCAGCCCCTGTCTGCCCCACTTGATCTGGCTGCGAGCTGCGGCCCAAAGCCACCTTATGCTGCCTGGCCGGGGCCCAGGGGAGGGGGCCCTTTCAAGGCTCATTCTTAGGAACAGGCTTTGAAGCTAGTAACTGTCACAGCTCCTCTTGCTCACCTACTCACAATCTGCCTTTCATAAAATCAGCATTTCTGTCAGATGACAATTAAGCCTCTGCTTAAAAACTTCCAATGAATTTGTCAATGATGAGTTATGTTTTAAATATTGAGATTTTATTTTTGCAGAAAATAAATAAATAGGAGGAATATATTTAGACACACACAACAAGTTTTCTTAGATTGTATACATTAATTTTATTTTTATTTTTTATGTTGCCACTTGGTAACAACACTGTTTACCTTTTGGTGCTCTTTCTTGGCTTCTCTTTGTAGCAATGATACATGTTTAGTGGTGGGGTAGGGCTGGATTGGAGGAATTGTTTGCCTGGGTTGTCTTTTCTCAATGCTCATTGACACCTGTACGCTGTTCCCTGTATGCATCATGTAATTATAAGGAAAGATCCTTAATATTTAGAGTGCCCTAACAGGAATGCAGACTGGGCAGTCCACAGAGGCTGGTTCCATGGTGGTAACATCCCCATCTGCTGATGCCTCAAGAAAGGGTCAAACAAATAATGTGTCAGAACTGTACTGGTGGGTGGGTCATTATCCAAGGAATGACTCTTCCTCCATCAGAATATGGCCCCTGATAAGGTTGTTCCCCATGTGAGAGCCGTAGAGGCAAGGGACCGGCCTTCCCTGCTGGGTAAGGTGGTCCCAGGGCGCCTCTACACTCCAAGTTATGTGCAGCCGGATGGCTCTGGGGGTGCGGGTCTCCTTCAAGGTGCCTCAAATTGGGCCAACCCTCTGTTATGGGTTGGATGCAATAAAAGGCTGAGGCCACGTTGATGCCATTCCTGATTGTCGTGTTTTGTTTTGCATCAGTCCCCGCCTGCAAATCAACTAAAAACAACCATTTCCCACATTTGTACCACAGATTATTGTTCATCAACACAAGCCTTTATTACTGTGGGGAAATAAATATTCTCCATGCTGCCTGGAAGACACGTAGAAATTCCTAGATAATAAACTCATGGGGGTACAAAAACAACAGTAACAAACACATCCTGAGTGGTTTTCTACCTCAGCTTTGTTTAGGGGGGAGGGGTTGTGGGGTTGGTTATTTAAAAAAAACACACACCATTATTCGTGAGTGATGTGCCTGTCCTGTAGAGACAGTGTTTACTACTGTACAGGTTACAATGCACAAGAGGGAAATTCTCTAGAGACACTTATCTTTTCATTCGCTATTTATCGTTCAATCCACAGCTCTTGCCTCAGGAAGTTCAGGCTGCATACATGGTTTCCTCTCCTTCATTTTATTCCCAGAACTTCTACTTCTTTCATATTTGGCATCAGAGATGGGGACACTGCAAGACCCAAGACTTCTGGCAGGGCTCACTGTCACTGAATGCGGCCGACAAACCTCCTCTTCCAGCTTCCCGCCTGACCTTCCTTTGTTCTTCTGTTTGCAAGTGCTCCATCTGATATGCCCTTAGCTACCTGGGCTGCCCGCTATTCCTAGGAAATAGTTGACAATCACAACACTGATACTTCCAGGCACTCACACCCCATAGGATCAATGAGGAAATGGAATGCAGATGGTTGAGGGAGTAGTCTGGAGCAAGGTGACAATAGATACACAAACAAGTGGGGTTATTTTGGAGGGGGAAGAGGACAGGGTGACAGAGGAGGAGGGGGGTCTGTGAACACTTCTTGCTCAATGCCCATCAAAACATGGGTTGTAGTACAATCTTCCAAAGTGCTTCAGAATAAGTCAACCGAATCTTTCTAGTATACAAATCTGAGTTTGTTTGTTTTTAAAAGTTTGCACAATCTCCTTCAAGCTCCTGTTGGTAAAAAAGATCTGGCTGCTGTTACTTTTGAAAAATGACCCCTATCAGAGAGCTTCAATAAGGCACCCTTGATTTCTTTGTTTCTCACGCTATAGATGAACGGGTTGAGCACAGGAGGCAGAACAGCATAAATGATTGCAAAAAGGACATTCTGCTCAGATGACATGTCACTGCGAGGCCTCATGTAGGCAAAGAGGCCACTAAATATAAGCAAAAACACCACAGTGAGGTGGGGAAGGCAGGTGGAGAGGGCTTTTTTCTGGCCATGAACAGAAGGGATTCTGAGCACTGCTGCAAAAACCTGCATGTAGGAGACTATGATGAAGATGAAGCATCCAAATCCAGGGAAACAGCCAAATATAATAAGACCAACTTCAACTAGATACATGTCAGAGCAGGAGAGTTTTATTATCTGTGGGATTTCACAGAAGAACTGGTTGATCATGTTGGAACAGAAGGTGATGGAAAAAGTTCCTCCACTATGTAATACACCATTGAGAATACCTGCAATCCAAGCACTGGCTGCCATCTGGATGCAGGCTCCTCTGTGCATAATTGTCTCGTATTGCAGTGGATTGCAGATAGCGACATACCGATCATGGGCCATTATTGTTAAGATAGCCATATCTGACCCTTCCAGGAAAATGAGGAAGAAAACCTGAGCCACACAGGCAGGATAAGAAATGGACCTGGAGTTCAGGAGGGAATTGGCTATAGCTTTGGGTAGCGTGACTGAAACTAAGCCAAGATCCAGAAGAGCCAGGTTCAGGAGAAAAAAGTACATGGGAGTGTGCAGGTGATGATCAAGGGCTACAGCAATTATGATAAGAAGATTGCCAGTCACTGCAGTCAAGTATACTGTTAAGAAGACAAAGAAATGCAAGATCTGTAGTTCTCGGATGTCTGAAAATTCCAGGAGCAGAAATTCCAAGGGGGATGTAAGGTTGAGCATTATGCCCTCAATATCCAGCTGCAGCCTGTCTGTAGAACCTATGAGAGAAACTATTTTATTCTAGTAATGTCAATTAACAATTAGGCTGATTTTCCAGTTTCACCATGTCAGTCTACAAAACAGCCCTGGAATTGGGGGGGGGGGGGGATGGGCTACACTTCATCAGGCAAAATTATTTTATTCTAGTAATGCCAGCTTACAAGACAGCACTGCAAGGAAATTAATTTGGGGTTGGGAAATGGGATACTTTTTTCATCAGGGACAAAAGACAGGACATAAGATCTCTCATATGCTGTCCCCTAGCTCAAGCTCCTCTTATTAAATTGCAGTGAAGTAACCTTGTAGATAGACTATAGATTCTGGCCACAATCTGAAACTATATCAGACTTCATCTGTATCTGCAGAAGTACTTTTGAAACTGTGCTACACTGGTTCCAATCCCAAACATTATTAAATACCTTAGAGTCCTGTTCCTTCTTCATACCTTTTTAGCTTAGGTTCTCTGTCTCCATTTCTGCTGAATTTCCACTGTCAAGTAGTATTTCTTTATTCTTCATATGGGTGTATGGGATAGATATATAATATTAATTAACATCTGTTACCAATGAGAGAAGGCCTGGTTCAATTTGAATACTTAATTTATGTATTCACAGGCCCAGGCCATTCCGTAGATGGCTTGATACAATATATGCTGCTTATTCTGGTCAAATTATAATCATAAAGGCTGTGTGAGTAAGACAGCACAATTTATATTCTGTTGTTGGCATCTTGCTCCCTGGAGTTCACTTCACTTAACTACCAGGAATTGCTGGCGACTTTTACCTCTGGTGTATTATTATTTTTTCTATTACTTGTAACTAACCTAAATATATAATTAGTACAGCATGACTGTGTATGATGTAAAGCCAAGAACATCTAGAGAAAATCTATATCTAACACAGATCTTCCAATGTGCCACCATGCACCCAAAAGAAAGATCCCACAACAGTTTTTGAATTAGGCTTAGGTTTATTAAAATGTTAACCTGATTTGCATAAAACACTTATTTTCATGGACCTTCTTTGAGTCGTCCGAGATATTTGCCAATGGATGGGCAGATCTAATGTTTCCATGCTTTCCTTGGTTTTCTGAAAGCTAACCAGGTCCATGTATAAATAGTAATGACTCTGCAAACTAATCTACTGTGAAATAAAATAAAAACCTTGAACCTGATCTGAGCCAGAACTGTCAACCCATAAAGGTGCCTCAGCACTGGCTGGACGTGGCCCCTCCAAATTGTACCTGTAAGGACCCTAGCAGCTGCATTCTGCACCAGCTGCTATTTCCAGATCAAGAACAAGGGTAGGACTGTGTAGAGCAAGTTACAGAAATCCAGTCTACGGGTTATTTATTATTATTATTATTATTATTATTATTATTATTATTATTATTATTATTATTATTATTATTATTATTTCGATTTATTTCCCGGCACTCCCAAATGGCTCGTGGTGGGTTACAGTGTATTAAAACCCCATTAAAACTCCCATTAAGAGACTTAAAAACCATCATAACATGGCGGCGCAATAATAAGATCCCCTTCCTACCCCCCTTCTTAAAAGGGCGGGGGTGGAGGAGAAGGAGGTCAACAGTGTTCAAGAAGAAGCCCGGGGGAGAGCAGTCAATGTACCACAGCAACCCCAGGTTAGAGTTATGTGAATCACTGAAGCCAAGCAGTCCGAAGACAGGTTTTATTTATTTACTAGGGGCCAAGCCCATTGCATTCAGGTCTACAACGGGTGCTAGATTAGAGAGATGGAGTGGAAGAACTCTGTGGATGGCCACCCCTTCCCCAGGGACCTGGAAAGGCTTCAGGCAGCTGTTATGGAACTCACTGACAGGAGCACCTCTCATGCAGCAGTGATCTGCAGCCTCCAAGCCTCAGAGGGAAGGAGAAGGAGGAGGGGTGGTCAGGGATGGAGGATAGAAGGCGATTGGCTGGCTACTGGACTGACAGGCAAGCTGGTTGGAGGAGGAGGCAGTCAGGGGTGGGACTGCTACCCTGAGTGGGTGTTAAGCGCTGAGTGGCACTTAAGCCATGAGACACGCTCCTCCTCCAAGGTCTTACCAGAAATATATAGTGGAACAGATATAAAGGTATCCCCTGTGCAAGCACCGAGTCATGTCTGACCCTTGGGGTGACGCCCTCTAGCGTTTTCATGGCAGACTCAATACGGGGTGGTTTGCCAGTGCCTTCCCCAGTCATTACCGTTTACCCCCCAGCGAGCTGGGTACTCATTTTACCGACCTCGGAAGGATGGAAGGCTGAGTCAACCTTGAGCCGGCTGCTGGGATTGAACTCCCAACCTTATGGGCAGACAGCTTCAGACAGCATATCGCTGCCTTACCACTCTGCACCACAAGAGGCTCCTTGGAACAGATATAGACCTCTCCAAAAACTTCTCAGTAATTTTAATTTATTTTTAAATTTCTATGTCACCCTTCACTGAGGGAGCTGAAATCTCTGGTAGGGTACATGAATTTTGCCTGCTGGCAAGTTAAGACAGGTAGGGCCTTCTATTATTGCCTGAAATGGTGCTCCATAGCACCACATGAATAACCATAAGCATGAAAGAGAACCTCCTATTCTGGCTAGCCTTCCTTTCTGATGATAAGGAGGTCACCAATTGGCAGCAACCAACTGAGAAGAGTAGTTTTTTTTTATATGCTGCTTTTGACTTCCTGAAGGAGTCTCAAAGTGCCTTTCCCTTCCTCTCCTCATAACAGACAACCTGTGAGGCAGGTGAGAGAAATGGCTCTGAGAAAGTTTGCTGTGTTGCAACAGCCCAAGGCCACCCAGCTGGCAGCATGTAGAGGACAAGGGAGTGAAACCCAGCATGCCAGATTAGAAGCTGCCACTCTTAGCAACTACATCAAGCTGGCTCTCTTCATTTGGATGACAGTACTTTAAGTGTGGAGGCTGTGGAGTCTGTTTTTTTTTAACATAAAATACATAGATATTCATTGGCCTGAAACAAATTTCATTTTTCAAATTGTTCTACAAAAGAAACCATCTATATTCTTATTTGTAATTGTAATTTAATGTATGCGGCAATGAGTCTTCAACTCCTTAGAATAATGGAACATCATGTCCAGATCAATAATAAAATTAGATGCCCCTCATCCCTTTAAGCCTGTGGAACTCATATCTTACTTCAGTTGGAAGTCATACCGGGTTAGACTAATTAGTTCCACATGGTTGTAACACAAGCCAGGGTTTCCCTTGCCTAGAATCATAGATGCATAATGCTTTTGAATGCCACCCCTTATGGGATCACGAGTAGGCTTGTGCATGAAGAGCCCGACTCAACCGCTTCAGCTTTGGCAGCCATGGAAGTCAATGGCGCCCTAGACCAGTGGTCCCCAACCTTTTTATCACCGGGGACCACTCAACGCCGGGGACCACTCACCGGGGACCACTCACCGCCTTTTACTGAGGCCCGATGGGGTGGGGGGTAGATTACTCCTCTACTCTCAACCACTGCCCTAACGCTCTCTGATTGCTATGGTAATGTTTAAACATCCCTTCAAAATAAGATACAGACACGCCACAACAATGAACATAAGGAACATTTTATTTTCATGGAAATTTTAACTCATGACAATGACAAATCAATAGGAACCATGAGCTTGTTTCTCTGCAATGAGATAGTCCCATCTGGGAGTGATGGGAGACAATGACACCCGAAGTGTGTTGTAAAGGGCCGGGGGGGGGGAGGCGTCCTTCAGGGCCCACCTCCAATTAGCTGAAGGACCACATGTGGTCCGTGGCCCACAGGTTGGGGATCGCTACCCTAGACGATAATGGGAATCTTGGTATTCCCACCTTTCCAGGGGCCTGGGGGCGTGGTTCCATCTATCCCTCCATTATATCCAATGGAGAGTTGTCTCCATTGGATATAATGGAGAGATAGGAGCACCCTCTTCGAGAGTCCCTGGACATGGGCCCCTTGGACCAATCATTTTGAAATTTTGAGGAGAGTCAGGGAAATGCCTCCCAGAGGTACCCTGAAAGATTGGAGGGTTGTACCTCAAACACAGGCCCCAGGAAATGCCAGCATTTCCATTATAATCTATGGCACAATTGACTTGCATGCGTGCGAATCCGAAGCGGCCGAGTCCTTTGATAAATGAGTAAATTAACATTGTTCCTGATTTTTTTTGGGGGGGGGACTTTCAAGAGACACACTTTGTTGAATGAAATATTATTTTATTTCTGACATTGCCTACACAGATGTCTGCTTATTAGTTGGTCTAGGTAGTTCTCCATTTTTTTAAAAAGGAATTCTCATCCCCAGGAACAAGGGAGAGGGAGGTGGGAGTGAGGGTGGGATGCTGCAGATGACTTTAGCACATATGAGCCTCCATACCTTCCTGCTGCTGGTTGCCTGCTAGTTGCTCTCTGGTCGCTAGTGCTTTTTAGGGTGGTGAATCCACTTTTGGGGATTCTGAGAAAAGCTTTTAAAACAGAGGATGTAGCAAGCAGACAGAGGGTCAGATGCTGGCTGTGGGTGACTGGGTCAGAATATTCAGCTTGCATTTGATTGGCATGACGCTACATATAAAGGGTGCGGAAATGCCCTAAGTCAATTTGTTATTCAACTGAGGAAATTGATAATATTATTACTTTTGTTAGTTCCATTGTAGTAGACACCTTTCAAAATGGCGGACTACCTGATCCACGTTTGGACTTCAGGAACTAACCTGTTGAATATTTGTCTGAATTATTTTTGTAACACACTTGTTAAATTGTTATGCACAAATTTACAATATTATTTGACTATTATGATTGTATGAAACCATATAAATGCCTATTTTCCACTACCTAAAGAATTATTTACACAGTGACACAGGATTCTTGCAAGGCTTTCTGAAACTAGACCCTACCCTAACACCTCCTTTCCCACCTGCCCAAGTGCCCTTCCTTTGCTTGCTTTCATGTGAGCACTCCAACTTGTATGCTTTCAGCTATCTGGGCTATCCATTATTCACCAGAAAGTACTGCTAAGTATTAACAATCACTACAATGACATTTCCAGCCACTCCCACTCCATAGTGCCATTGAGGAAATGATATGCAGATGGCTGAAGGAATGGTCAGGAACAGGCAGGCAAAAGATACAAGCAAGTGGAGGTAAGTTGGAAGGGACAGAAGAAGAAGAAGAAGAAGAGTTGGTTCTTATATGCCGCTTTTCCCTACCCGAAGGAGGCTCAAAGCGGCTTACAGTCGCCTTCCTTTTCCTCTCCCCACAACAGACACCCTGTGGGGTGAGTGAGGCTGAGAGAGCGCTGATATCACTGCCCGGTCAGAACAATTTTATCAGTGCCGTGGCGAGCCCAAGGTCACCCAGCTGGTTGCATGTGGGGGAGCGCAGAATCGAACCTGGCATGCCAGATTAGAAGTCAGCACTCCTAACCACTACACCAAACTGGCTCTCATACCGATGAGAGTCATACCGATGGTGGTCATGAAAGGTTGCCTTAGTCTAAGTCCCATTTAAATGAGGAACTCACTTCCTTATGCCTCACTTATAGTATGATCTTCACAAGTGTCTCAAAAAAGTCATCATAATCATTCTAGTATATTATATCTGATTTACAAACCCAAACTCTACACAAGGTTATTCAGTGCCACTTATGTGAAATAGCTTTGTTTGTAATTATTTTTGAAATGTGCCACAAATCAGAGATCTTCAGCAGTGCAGCCTTGATTTCTTTGTTTCTCATGCTATAGATGAAGGGATTCAACAAGGGAGGGAGAACAGCATAAATTATTGCAGAAAGCACATTCTGGTCAGATGATGTTTGATTCTGAGGCCGTACATAGGAGAAGATGCTACTAAATACAAGGAAAGACACCACAGTGAGGTGAGGAAGGCAAGTGGAGAGGGCCTTTTTCTGACCCTGAACAGAAGGGATTCTGAGCACTGCTGCAAATATGTGAATGTAGGAGACAGTGATGAAGACGAAGCATCCTAGTGTAAGGAAAATGTCAAAAACAATAATACCAACTTCAACGAGGTATATATCGGAACAGGAGAGTTTGAGAATCTGTGGAATGTCACAGAAGAACTGATCAATCATGTTGGAACAGAAAGTGATGGCAAAAGTTCCTCCACTGTTTAATGCCCCATAGAGTATACCTGCTATCCATGCACTGGCTGCCATCTGAATGCAGGCTCCTCTGTGCATAATTGTCTCGTAGTGCAATGGGCTGCAGATAGCAACATACCGATCATGTGCCATTACTGTCAAGATGGCAAAATCTGATCCCTCAAGGAAAACGAAGAAGAAAACCTGAGCTACACAGGCAGGATAAGAAATGGACCTGCTGTTCAGGAGGGAATTGGCCATCGCTTTGGGTAGAGTGACTGAAACTAAGCCAAGATCCAGGAGTGCCAGGTTCATGAGAAAAAAGTACATGGGGGTGTGCAGGCAATGATCAAGGGTTACAGCAATTATGATAAGAAGATTGCCAGTCACTGCAGTCAAGTATACTGCTAAAAAGACAATGAAATGCAAGATTTGTAGTTCTCGGGTGTCTGAAAATTCGAGAAGGAGAAATTCAGTTGTCCAAGTAAGGTTGGCCATTATGCCCGCAATATCCAGCTGTGGTCTGCCTGTAAGACATATGAGCAAAACTATTTTATTCTAGTAATGCAAGCCTAAAAGGCAGCACTACAAGGAAATGAATATGGGGGGAAATGGGATACTTTTCCTCAGGGACAAAATAGAGAGGACACATGATCCCTTGTCTGCTGTCCTCTAGCATAACCTCCTCCTTATATATTGCAGTGACCTAACCTTGTATAGCTTTCACATATAGGTTCTGGCCACGTGATCTGAAACTATATCAGACTTTATCTGTATCTGCAGTTTGTGCATGCAATGGCATTGTCCTTATACAATGATCAATACATGGAAACTGGATCAGTGTATACTTTTATGAGCCCCAATCCACAATCTTATTCTACACTTGAAAATTCTGCTTATTGCAGAACTTTCCAACTGAAAAAAAGTTAATGAAAAGGACATAGAGGACTCAAAGGAGTAATGTTTTACCTGTTCATCCACCCCACTCCATGCAAGCTCCACAGTTCATGTCCAAGCCCAGGCTCAAGGCTGTCTTGGACTGACTGAAATTATATCATACCTTCTTCCCCAACAAGGCTTCCAGCGTCGAGCTGCTGCACTGCCTTCTTGACACAAAATCTTCCTAGTCCTGGGGCCATCAGCAACAGTCATCCTTTGATGCCATCAAGTGTCTCCTGTCTTCCTCCAGCATCCAAGTGCACTTCATTGACCACCCTTTGGTCATCCTGGCATGCAATGTCTCATCTCATGTCATCAGCACTGTTTTGACCCATCAGTTGCCAGATGGCCAGGAGGCGCCCATCACATTTTATTCCAGGACCTTGTCATCTGCACTTCATTGACCACCCTTTGGTCATCCTATCATGCAATGTCTCATCTCATGTCATCAGCACTGTCTCGACCCATCAGTTGCCAGGTGGCCAGGAGGCCCCCATCACATTTTATTCCAGGACCTTGTCATCTGTTTAAAGAAACTACACACAAATAGACAAGAAGGCTTTGGCCATTATATCCACAAATGTAGTGACCTGGAATGAAACTTGATTGATCTTAAAGGTGTTTTACTGCTTCAGACCTACAAAGCTATCCCCCTGACCCCATATATTTGTTGGTATATGGTTCCAAATGGCTCTGCCTTTGCCTGTAGGAATTTTGGCACCATAGCTCCAGGAGCAATTTTTCTAACACTGTGATTTAACAATAATTTAAATGAATTTGTGATTCATTAACTCCCTCTGGATAACACAGTAAAATATTAGCACAATGTCTAAGTCTAGAGATACCTTAAAGCCCAACAAAGTTTTATTCTAGGTACATGTTTTTGTGTGGATGCACACTGTATGTGAAGAAGGATGCATGCACACAAAAACTTATACCTTGAATAAATCTTTGCTGGTCTTAAAGGTGCCATGGGACTCTGACTTTGTTCTGCTGCTTCAGACCAACAGGGATACCCACCTGAATCTATCCTAAAGCATTTTACCTATAGCAAGAAGTACCTTTGAAACTGTGCTACAATGATTCTATACTCAGACACTGATTTTCCAATCCCAAACAATATTAAATACCTTAAAGTCCTGTTCCTTCTCCATACCTTTTTAGCTGATGTACCCTCTCTTCATTTCTGCTGAATATCCGCTTCATGTGGGTGTAGATGGATAGATTAATAACATTAATTAACATATGTGACCAATGAAAGAAGACCTGGTTCTATTAAAGTATTTAAATCCATGTATTAAATCCAGGCCATTCTGTGAATGGCTTGATACAATTTATGCTGCAAATTCCTGTCCAATAATAATCAAAAAGGCTATGTGAGTAAGACAGCAATTAATTTATATTCTGTTGGCATATTGATCCCAGGAGTTCACCTCATTGAACTATCAGGAACTGCTGAAGACTTTTACCTCTAGAGTAACCTAAATAGATAATTAGTACAGCATGACTATGCATGATGTAAAAGCAAGCACATCTAGATACAATCTAGATGTATTAGAGTATTACAGTTCTTGCAAATGTGCCACCATGTACCCAAAAGAAAGATCCCACAACACTTTTTTTAATTAGGATTCATTTATTAAAACTTTCAGCTGAAGTGCAAAAAAACTTATTTAAAAACATTTTTATGGACATTCTTTGAGTCGTCCGAGATATTTGCCAATGGATGAGCAGATCTAATGTTTCCTAGCTTGCCTTGGTATTCTGAAAGCTAAGCAGGTTCATGTATAAATATTAATGTATCTGCAAACTAATCTACTCTGAAATAAATTATAAGTGTTGTACTTCAAACAGTCAGTCCTGGAACTGCTGGAACAGAGAGCTGTGATTTCTAAGATGGGTTTCTAAGACGGGTTTCGCAAGAACAAATCATGTCAAACCAGCCCTATTTTTTTTGACAAAGTGATTACCTTGCTAAATCAAGGGACTGCTGTGAACATAGTTTATCTGGACTTCAGTAAAGCGTTTGATAAGGTTCCACATGATATTCTTGTAGACAAGAAGTAAAATGCAGTATGGATCCTAATTCTTTCAGGTAGATCGATAACTGGTTGACAAATGGTACCCAAAGAGTACTTGTTAATGGTTCAGATTCTTCTTGGAGAAGAGTGACAAGTGGAGTTCCCCAGGGATCTGTCCTAGGTCCTGTGTTGTTCAACATATTTATACATCATTTGGATGAGAGATTAGAGGGGATACTTATAAAATTTGCAGATGATACTAAACTGGGAGGGGTAGCAAACACAACTGAAGCCAGAAACAGAATACAGGATGATCTTGATAGGCTTGAGAAGTTGGCTAAACTGAATAAAATGAAGTTCAATAGGGACAAATGTAAAGTTCTACAATTAGGTAGGAAAAACAAAATATACCAATATAGGCTGGGGGAGACTTGTCTTGGCAGTAGCATGTGTGAAAAAGATCTAGGAGTGTTAGTACACAATGCATTGAATATGAGTCAGCAGTGTGACTTGGTGGCTAAAAAGGCAAATAGGTTTTTGGGCTGTATCAAACAGAGTATCGTGTCCAGATCAAGGGAGGTGATGTTACCGCTTTACTCTGCTCTGGTTTGGCCTCACTTGGAGTACTGTGTTCAATTTTGGGCACCCCAGTTGAAGAGGGATGTAGACAAACTGGAGTCCAGAGGAGGGCAACAAAGCTACTGAGGGGTTTGGAGACCAAGATGTATGAAGAAAGGTTGGGGAAGCTTGGTCTATTTAGTCTGGAGAGGAGTAGACTGAGAGGGGATTTGATAACCAAATTTATTTTTTTTTTATTTTTATATTTCTCTGCCACCCTTCTCTGAGGGTTCACTCAGAGAGCTGAAATCTCTGATAGAGTACCTTAACATTGCCTGCTGGCAAGTTAAGACAGGTAGGGCCAGGTAAACATGAAAGGCTCCCTTTGCCCAAAACCCATTTGAACAAGGATCTCCCTTCTGCCGCACTTATGTTAGGATCTTCACAAATGTCTCAAAAAATTAATCGTCATCATTCTAGTATACTATATCTGATGTACAAACCCATTCACTATACAAGGTTATTCAGTGCTGCTTTTGTGAAATAGGCTTGTTTGTCATTCTTTTTGAAATGTGCCACAAATCAGGGAGCTTCAACAATGCAGCCTTGATGTCTCTGTTTCTCATGCTATAGATGAAGGGATTCACCAAGGGAGGGAGAACAGCATACATTATTGCAGAAAGAACATTCTGGTCAGATGATGTGTGACTGCGAGGCCTCATATAGGCAAAAAAGCCACATAATAAAAAAAAAGAAACCATGGTGAGGTGAGGAAGGCAAGTGGAGAGGGCTTTTTTCTGACCATGAATAGAAGGGATTCTGAGCACTGCTGCAAATATGTGAATGTAGGAGACAATTATGTAGACAAAGCATCCTAGGGTAAGGGAAATGTCAAATACAATAATACCAATTTCAACAAGGAATGTATCAGAACAAGAGAGTTTGAGAATCTGTGGAATGTCACAGAAGAACTGATCAATCATGTTGGAGCAGAAAGTGATGGCAAAAGTTCCTCCACTGTTTAATGCCCCATAGAGTATACCTGCTACCCACGTGCTGGCTGCCATCTGAATGCAAGCACCTCTGTGCATAATTGTCTCGTAGTGCAATGGGCTGCAGATAGCAACGTAGCGATCATGCGCCATTACTGTCAAGATGGCAAAATCTGACCCTTCAAGGAAAACAAAGAAGAAAACCTGAGCTACGCAGGCAGGATAAGAAATGGACCTGCTGTTCAGGAGGGAATTGGCCATCGCTTTGGGTACTGTGATGGAAACCAAGCCAAGATCCAGAATTGCCAGGTTCATAAGAAAGAAGTACATGGGGGTATGCAGGTGATGATCAAAGGCTACAGCAATGATGATGAGAAGATTGCCAGTCACTGCAGTCAAGTATATTGCTAAGAATACAAAGAAATGTAAGATCTGTAGTTCCCGGATGTCTGAAAATTCCAGGAGCAGAAATTCAGCTGGGAAGGTCAGGTTGGACATTGTTCCCTCAACAACCCACTGCAGTCTGCCTGCAAGACATATTAGAGAAAACATTTAATTCTAGTTATGCCAGTTAACAATTGGCTTCATATCCTCATCTCCGTTTACAGTAGAGTCCTTCATCGAGCTGTATGTGGGTATTCTTCATCAGGGACAAAACAGACAAGGGACAAGACTTCTCAACTGCTGGCCTCAAGCACATCTTCCTCATATTAAATTGCAGTGACGTATCTTGTACAACTTCCACACTGACAGATGCTTTCTACTTTATCTAGAGCTATCTCATACTTCACAAAGGGACTTCATATGTCTGAGGCTGGTACATGCATTGTCACTGTGCCTACAGAACAATCTATACATGGAAACCGGGGCCATGAACATTCCCTGAGTACTGATCCACAATCTTATTCCACACTGAACGTTCCCGCTGTAACTTTTATTTCTAACCAGGATTTGTGTTCAGTGCAAAACTTTCAAAGAGTAAAGAAAATGGATATGGTTAATGGGAAGGAGTAACTTGAACACTGTTTTGCAAGTATCCTGTGGACACAAACAACAATAGCATTACTGATTGGCAAATGTTATGAATAATTGCCTAAAGAAGGCAGTATTCCAAATAGTTCTTTTTCCCCTGGTGGTCTCCTGTGTTACGTTTGGCTGTGAGTGTAGCTAAATTTGTAAATATTGGCTCTTCCATCATAGGCTTATTTTTTAAATGATTTATTCTCCTCCCCTCTCAGCCAGGCCAGCTTACAGATGGGTACAGCTAAAACCATCAGGTTTCCAACAGACAATAAAACTGGTTCTTATATGCCGCTTTTCTCTACCCGAAAGAGTCTCCAAGAGGTCTTCCCTTTCCTCTCCCCACCCCAGACACCCTGTGAGGGTGACAGAGGCCTGATATCACTGCTCAGTCAGAGCAGCTTTTATCAGTGCTGAAGCCAGCCCAATGTCACCCAGCTGGCTGCATGTGGGGGAGTGCAGAATCAAACCCGGCATGCCAGATTAGAACTCCAAGCCATTCTTAACCACTACGCCAAACTGGCTCTCAGTTCCTATTCGACTCATTAACCCCTTACCAACCCATGCCACGGGAGAGTGGTGAGATAGAAGAAAAGCATGGCATGAATAAAACCTCTTTTGTCTCTCATTTGTAACAAAAAAAACCCACTTATTTCTGACTTGTAACTCCAATCTCATAAAATTACTTGATTCTCATTTGGTTCCTTCTTTTATGTTCCAGTCAACTCTGATCACACTTGCAAAAAGGCTTTCAATTTCTTCATTATGAGGCAGTATAGCTGGGGAATAAATCTGAAAGGTGATTATATTAATAGGCTTTCCATGAAATATGACTGACTTTATTTGGCCAGATGTCCATCTTTTCCAGGCCTCAACGAGGCAATCTGTGTATGTTAAAGGTGATATTACAGCTCCTGACCACTGGTGCTACAACCTCCCTCGCTATTAGAGTAACTACATTCCTTCTGTGTATGTCAGTCATTGAATATCTTGGTAGCTTACCCTTTTTGAATAAGTAAACAAGGGGATCACTTGCACATTGCCCAACTGCATATGTGGACAATATCTCTTTGGCTGTCATCAAGCCCACCGCCCACGTGTTGGTTTACCCAGGCCTAAGCTTTTATGTCCATAGACTCTGGAAACTTAAACTAAAACTATACCAAACCTCATAGAAGAACTCTAGGTCCAACTTGTGCATGCATAAGAAGGGATAGTAGGCATGTTCCTAAACCTTGATTCGGTTCTACCTGTAATGACTATTATATCCAAACAGTGCCTTAGATAGCCATGGGGCCCCATTGTTAAGAGCCAGTCTCGGATGCCTGTGGATCACTTTAAGTCTACCCAGCTGATTTCTATGAATAGGCAATTTTACACATAACAAATGATGCACTTTCTAAACACTTTGCAAATGGATTTTGCAGTGTGAAACAACAAATCCACCTGCAAAGGGTTGCGAAAGGAGATTGAACCCACATTATTTTGACTATATGGAAGCTTCCAATTATGCATTTTCAAAGAAATCCCCCACCCACAGCCTTAAAAGAACCTCATGTTATAACTCCCCTGCCTTCTAATCCAACAGGTAAATATATTTTATATACTTATTGTTACCTCTGTAGACAAAGACAGCAACAACCCATAGGGGGTACTTATGGTTTGAAGAAGAAGAAGAGTTGGTTCTTATATGCCGCTTTTCGCTACCCGAAGGAGGCTCAAAGTAGCTTACAGTCTCCTTCCCTTTCTTCTCCCCACAACAGACACCCTGTGAGGTGGGTGAGGCTGAGAGAGCCCTGATATTCCTGCTTGGTCAGAACAGCTTTATCAGTGCCGTGGCGAGCCCAAGGTCACCCAGCTGGCTGCATGTGGGGGAGCACAGAATCAAACCTGGCATGCCAGATTAGAAGTCCACACTCCTAACCACTACACCAAACTGGTTTGTGTGGTGTGTGTGTGTGTGTTTTTTTTTTTGCCATGCACATTGTATCTGAAGAAGTATGCTTGCACACAAAAGCTTATACAATGAATAGATCTTTGCTGCTCTTAAAGGTGCCATGGGACTCTGACTTTGTTCTGTTGCTTCAGCCCAACATGGCTACCCACCTGCATCTATCCTAAAACACTGTGAAAGATAGGAAGGAGTACCTTTGAAACCGTGCTACAATGATTCTGTACTCATGCATGATTTTCCAATACCTTGGTATCCTGTTTCTCCTCCAGACCTTTTCAGTTTAGGTTCCCTGTCTTCATTTCCACTGAATTGCCATTGTCGAGTAGTATTTCTTCATTTTTCATGCGCGTGTGAATCGATGGATGAATAACATGAATTAACATCTGTGACCAATGAGAGAAAGTCTGGTTCAATTTAAAGTCATGTATTCACTAGCCCAGGCCATTCTGTAGATGGAATGATACAATAGATGTTGCTTATTCCTGTCAAAATTAAAAAGGCTAAGTGAGTAAGGCAGATCTTAATTTATATCTTGTTGTTGGCATCTTGCTCCCAGGAGTTCACCTTACTTAACTACCAAGGGTTGCTGAAGCCTTTTACCTCTGGTGTATTATTATTATTATTGGTAACTAACCTAAATAGATAATTAGCACATGTGCATGATGTAAGACCAAGGACCTCTAATATCACAGAGTTCTTCCAGTGTGCTACTGTGGACCCAAAAGAAAGATCCCACAACAGTTTTGGAGTTAAGCTTAGGTTCATTAAAAGTTTAATATTTTAATGAGCATAAGAAGCTCATTGAAAAATATGTTTATGGAGCTTCTTTGAGTCTCCCATGATTTCTGCCAATGGTTTGGCAGGCCCAATTTTCCCAAGCTTGCCTTGGTATTCTCAGCACAGCTTACATTTTTCACCGGCACATTAGACCTGTTCAATATAACGTGTCTTTTCTGTGGTCCTGTGCTGCTGAGACAGCCACTGGGGCAAAGTAGCCATTACCGCACAGGTCTGGAGAAGAATAAGGGCAGATGTGAGCAAGTAAGAGTTCATCCCACCCCCTTTCAGGACAAATGTAAATGGGGGAAAAAATCGTGTAACACTGTTATCTCGAATGAGGAAAATCAAATATTGAACAAAGCACAGCCACGACTCACCTTAAGCTGTCTATGGCAGTGGCAGAGAGCCAGCTGGAGGGTGGACATGACCGCACCAACTACCCATATGCTGCGTACGGGCATAACAGTCGCACTGTGGAGGTGGGTCCTATAAAGATGCCATGTGCTGTGGGACCCAGCCTCTGGCCCTGTGATCACTGAGCAGACAGCTTCCTGCCCACCCACCTAGTTATTGTTTGATGGTGGTGGTTGGAAAGTTATTGGCAATTTTATTTTGTCTCAGTTGTGGAATTTTGCCTGGAGATGGAGCTTGTTGGCAGGGAGTTGAGCCTATGTGTTGGACTCCATGGGGGTTTGGGGCCTCTTAAGAGGTGGCACATAGCAGGCAACGCCAACCTGGCTGGGAAAGAGGGGGTAGGCTCATGTGCCGGGCAATCTCTGGGTAGTTAGCTGAGGTTGCTGCCCTTTGGCTCCCCTACTAAGGTCACTTCCCATTAGGATAGGATTCCAGTAGGCAAGGGGATTTACATTCCCTACTGGGAACCGGTGCGAGTACCCAGGGTGTCTCTGGAGTCTGGGGTTTAGGCGGTTTGCTGACTGCTTAGGTCAGTCCCCTTCTCAGGCTGGGCCAACCCTCTTGTGTGGGGGATAAATAAAGCTGTGGCCATGTTTCAATCCAACACTTCCAGCCATGATGTGCCCACCTGCAAGTCAATGTTTGCAAGAAATGCCAAGTGCAATATATTAAGAAACATGTGCTGCCAATAAAACCCAAGAATCCATATATATGGCAACGTTAACCTTACAAAGGACCCGTATCTCTGCGCAATAGCAAACATCTCAATTTTGGGCAGCAAACAAAGGGGGGGGGAGTCCTTGGTAGAAATCTTTCCAACTTCCTTGGAGTTCTTAGATGTGACGCAATCTTGAACCTTAGATGTGACGCAATCTTGGGCAAGAAGCCCAAGGGGCGATGACAGACTTCCCCGGTTTTATACTGTCTGTTTCAAATAGTTTTTTCAAGGGATTGTCCGAAAAATCACAAACTTCATTATCATAGACAGACTCCAGCCTTGCATAAGCTATATCAAAGCATGCTAGTGGAGTCTATTTTCAGGAACAAAACAAAACTCACAGGCTCTTTACTTAATCCTTATTGTTCTCTTTGTTTTTTTCCTCACATATTTTGTAATTGAACAAGTGTTTGGCAGCTTGGAAAAACCAACTCCTTTGTGCTATGCTGCTGCAAGCTTTCTTCATTCTCTACCCTGTTTTATTCTACCAATTATAGATCCATCTTCATGAATGTGCAGCTGTATTTCCGATTGATTAAATTGCACCTTGAAACATGAAAGGATTTGCTGACTTGAATGCCTTTGCTTTTGTCAGTGTTACATCTGATTTATATTTAAGTATTGAGATTTTTTTTGCAGAAAATAAATAGGAGAAATCAATTTACAGACACACAGCAAGTTTTCTTAGATTAAGAACCAACTCTTCTTCTTCTTCTTCATATGTTTATTTTGTGTTATATTGTTTCTCAAGTAAGAGTACACTTTACCTTTTGGGGCTCTTTTCTGGCTGGTATTTGTATTAGTGATATATGTTCATTGGTGGGGTGGGGTTGGATTGGAGGGATCCTTTGCCTGTGCTGCCCTTTACCACCCCCTAAGTGCCGGGCCAACAATGTTCATCGACACCTGTACTCTGTACCCTGTGCTCAGCATGTAATTATAAGAGAAGATGCTTGATCTTTAGAGTGCCATTATAGGTACGCAGACTGGTCAGTCCACAGAGGCTGGTTCCACCACAATCTCCCCATCCACTGATTACTCAAGCTCTTCTTCTTAACCACTAAACCAATCTGGCTAAATAGGGAAATATTGTGATTCAGTATGGTAATATGGAAAAGTGATCCAGACATATAAATCTAATTGTGATCAAATTTATTATTAATAAGTAAAAAAAACATTAATTCCTTGGATTTAGATTGTCAAAGCTTGACAATTTTACTGAGGCTGATTTCAAAATATAACCCATGTCTTCCAGATAAGACCTAGAGAGTCAGAGGGCTGAAAATCCCAGTATATCCAAGGAAAAGGATCTATGCATTTTAGTTTGTCTGTACCAGCTACGTGCTTTGTAACCATGCCCTAATATAGTCACTGAAAATGGGGGGGGGGGATTAAAACTGGTAAATCACTACATTTCGGAAAATGAAATTGGCTGCCTTCGGGTTCCTTGAGGCAAATAAACTTTGTAACATATCATGTCTATAATTTGTTTATAGAACTCACACGTTAGAACACTGGTCCCCAACCCTCGGGCCAGTCGGTACCGGCCCGCGAATCCTCCTCGTCCTCCTCCCCAGCTGCTGCCTTGGGGGCTGCCCTGCCACTCTGCTGCCAGCTCACCTTTGGTGCTCTCCAGTGACTGCCATGGCTGGGGCTCCCCCTTAGTGTGGCACTGCGCACCTGCTGCTGACAGCACCCCCCAGCAGGCGGCGGGAAGTCAGGGGTGCCAGTGGGAAAGCAAGTGGAGCAGGGGTTCAGGCGGTGGCAACGTCCCTTGGCAAAAGACTACCCCCCCCCCAGGCCTTAGTAAAATTGTCAAGCATTGACCAGTCCCCGGTGATACAAAGGTTGGGGACCACTGCATTAGAACACATAGGGTAAAATCAAGGAATACATTTCCCCCTCAGCATTGCCTTCCAATGGCAGGAAAGGTGATTCCCAATGTTATAGAATCTATGCAAATTCCCCAATACTTTGTGGGAACTGAGGAGAAGAAAAAGGAAGAAATTCCATCCTCATACTTCTTTTGCTGGAACAGTTTTCCTGATTTCAGAAGGAAGAGGACCAATCTCCCTCTGCCTCCTCAGTAAGCATCTAAAAACAATAATTTCCCACATTTGTATCATCAACACAAGTCTATATTTCTGTGGTGAGATAAATATTATCCATGCTGTCTGGAAGGATTTCTAGTAGTCATGAAGGGTTATATCTCACAAGACACTTAGAAATTGCTTCCTGGATAATAAACACATGAGGTCTAAAAACTACAATAAGAAACACATTCGGGGTGGTTTTCTACCACAGCTTCTTAAAGTTTTTGTTTGTTGGTTTTTGAAATAAGCCATAATTTGTGAGTGGTGTGACTACTGTAGAGACATTGTATACTACTGCACAGGTTACAGTGCCCAAAGAGAGACACTTATCTCTCGATTCTGACAAGCATGTACAACTGGGGTAGCAACTACAACCTCAGTGTTTTAGGATTTAACCCACAAACCACTTAAAAAAAAAACGTATTGCATGGGACTAGATTTGTACTTCAAGCCAAGATTCCAATACAAGTAGAAAGAAAACATTGGAGCTTCATTTTTATTATTGTGCTTTACGTGAGAGGTCACAGTGTTTCAAAATACTAAGAAACCCAGAATGTGAAAACATATATATGGTAGAATATTTATTTTGTGTAGGTTCACTATGGTTCTCTTACAAAGCTAATTATTTTTGCTCAATTTGAAACAACAAAAACTTGGTTTTCAACATAATATAGTAGACTATCATGTATTTTAGCATGGAAAAAAGGATGACATATTTGAACTCAACAGTAGTTTTTACAGAGAAGTTCTCTGTGAAAGACAATATGGAGCTGACATTTCAAATGGAGTCCGGCCCCATTATCTTCCTACTGCATCATCATCAACATAGTCATCATCATTATCAGTGTCTGTGTATTCTGCCCTTCCCAGTAGCTCAGGACAGGTAGGAACATAAGTTCAATAATCACTTATTGGAAAAAAGGAATAAATTCATTAAAACAGTTATATGCATTCTGTCTGGTCCATTTCAGTAAAGCCTGCTTTCGGTAGGTAGGGTTTGACAGAGAACTGCACAAACAGAATTACAGGAATGTTAGAAACGTTTATTGTGAAAAAAATGTATTTTACCAGTAAGGGCAAAGCATTGTTCAATTGTGTTTATTATTATTTTCCATCCAGTCTTGCTCCTGGACGTTCAGGTACATACATTGTTTTCCCCTTCTTAACTTTATTCCCAGAACTTCTAATTCTTTCAGATTTGGCATCAGAGATGGGGAAACTTCAAGATCTAAGGTTCACTGCCCACACACCTCCTCTTCCACCTTCCTGTTTGACTTTCTTTTGTCCATCTGTTTGCAAGTGCTCTATCCCTTATGCTCTTAGTCAGGGGTAGTCAACCTGCGGTCCTCCAGATGTTCATGGACTACAATTCCCATGAGCCCCTACCAGCAAATGCTGACAGGGGCTCATGGGAATTGTAGTCCATGAACATCTGGAGGACCGCAGGTTGACTACCCCTGCTCTTAGTTACCTGGGCTGCCCACTATTCCTAGGAAAGAGTTGAGAGCTAGTGACAGTCACAACAGTGATACTTCCAGCCACTCCTAACCCATAGTACCATTGAGGAAAAGGCATGCAGATGGCTGAAGGAATGGTCTGGAGTAAGGTGACAAAAGATGCATTAAAAAGGTAGGGTTATATTAGAAGGGAACGAGGTCTCACTGATCTATATAGGAGGAGGAAAGGCCCTTGAGCACATTTTGCTCAATGCCCATCAAAACATGGAAGCTTCATCTACCAAAGTGCTTTGAAATAAGCCAGCATAATCTCTTTAGTATATTTTATCTGAGCATGATTCTTTTAAAAAATATGCACAAGATTATTCAACCCAACTTTTGCCTGCTATTTTGAAAAATGTCCCCAATCAAAGAGCTTCAATAATGCATTCTTTATTTCTTTGTTTCTCATGCTATAGATGAATGGGTTGAGCACAGGCGGAAGAATAGCATACAAAGTTGCAAAAAGAACATTCTGTCCACTTGAACTGTCACTCTGAGGCTTCATGTAGCTGAAGATGCTACTAAATATAAGCCAAGACACCACGGTGAGGTGGGGAACGCAGGTGGAGAGGGCCTTTTTCTTCCCATGAGCAGAAGGGATTTTGAGCACTGCTGCAAAAATCTGCATGTAGGAGGCAATGATGAAGCTGAAGCACCCTAGTCCAAGGACAGAGTCCAATATAATAATACCAACTTCCACAAAATACATGTCAGAGCAGGAGAGTTTTAGAAGGTGTGGAATTTCACAGAAGAACTGGTCGATCATGCTGGAGCAGAAAGTGACCCCAAAAGTCCCTCCGCTATTTAATATACCGTTGAGTGTACCTGCAATCCAAGCACTGACTGCCATCTCAATGCAGGCTCCTCTGTGCATAATTGTCTCATATTGCAATGGATTGCAGATAGCGACATACCGATCCCGAGCCATTATGGTTAAGATGGCCATATCTGCCCCTTCAAACAAGACAAGGAAGAAAACCTGAGCCACACAGGCAGGATAAGAAATGGAACTGGTGTTCAGGAGGGCATTGGCCATCGCTTTGGGTACTGTGACTGAAACTAAGCCAAGATCCATCAGGGCCAGGTTCAGGAGAAAAAAGTACATGGGGGTGTGCAGGTGATGATCAAGGACTACAGCAATGATGATGAGAAGGTTGCCAGTCACTGCAGTCAAGTATACTGTTAAGAAGACAAAGAAATGCAAGATCTGTAGTTCTCGGATGTCTGAAAATTCCAGAAGGAGAAATTCCAAGGGGGATGTAAGGTTCAGCATTATGCCCTCAATGTCCAGCTGCAGCCTTTCTGTAGGACCTATGAGAGACACTATTTTATTCTAGTAATGTCAATTAACAATTAGGCTGATTTTCCAGTTTCCACATCTCAGTACACATGACAGCCCTGCAATGAAATGAATTTGGGGGAAAATGGAATACACTTCATCAAACACTAAATAGACAGGGCACAAAGTCTCTCGCTTGCTGTCTTCTAGCACAGCCTTCTCCTATTAAATTCCAGTGGCCTTACATTGTACAAGTTCCACACTTATAGTTTCTGGCCACTTGATCTGAAACGATATGAAACTTGATAAAGTAATGCCATGGATCTGCAGCTTCTGCATGCATTGACATTGTGCTTAAGGAATGATCAATACATGAAAACTGAAGCAGTGGACTCTTCTCTAAGCACTGATCCACAGTCTTATTCTATACTTTAAAGTTCTGCTTATTGCAGAACTTTCCAACTGCAGTAAGTAAAGTAAAACGATCTAGAGGACACCAAGTAGTAATTTATTTAAAGCCCTGTAATAATTCTGCACATACACTATTTCTGTTTTCATCCTGGGATCTCCTTTGTCAATTTCTACTGAGATTCTAGCTGAGTTTTCAAATATTGGGTCTTCATTCCATAGAGTCAGATTGATCATTAGCAGGAATTATAAACACAAAACTCAGGGTAGCTCTAGAAGCCATGATCTGCTTCAAAACACATCGCCAATACTAAACATGATGAGAAAATGTATAAAAACCTTGATAACATCAGCTTCAGTTCCTTCTCCAGTTGCTAAAATACATACATCCTTTCACCATTGTGATTCCTTACCTCTGGTTGTGTGATTTGCTACAATGTACTTACCTATTTTCTGTCTAACCCAAACCAAAATGGCAGGGTTAATTAGGAAAGGGAACTATTTGTATTCTCTGGCAACTTATTCCCAAGAGTTCAGCTCATTTAATTGTGATCTGAGACTGGAACCTTTTCCCCATTTCCCATTTGCTATATTATTGCTTCTCCTTTGTAAGAAATGTAACTTGATAATTAATCCAGCATATCTTTCCAAGTTAATAAGATAAAATCAAAGTTATGAGAGAAAAGTACCCACCTGTTACTGTCAAGCTACCTCTGATCCAGGATCTCTTGGACAGTGAACTTCTAAGACCTTTTGTCTACCACCCTTGAAATATTAGCTCTCCAGTTCCCTCCAGTTCCCACCTTGCCCTTTGTGGAGACTCTACTAGTAAAATAGGGTTACTCTCTGGCCCGTGTTATTGATTAGCAGGTTGGCATTTTAGCCAATGAAGACACAGCCCACTTTGGCATTAAGGGCAGTCAGGACTTACCCTGGGTGCTATTTGCCACTGCGGGGAAGCAGTTACCTAAAGAGCACACAGGGAAGGGGGCTACAAGTCCCATAAGCCCCTGGGGGTGGCAGCAGTGCTGATTGGTGGGCTGGGGGGTAAGGGAGCGAATCAGCTTTAAAGGGCTCCAAGTGCGGCCTACATTGAGGGCCTGCTGAGGTGATTGTTTAAAATAATAATAATAATAATAATAATAATAATAATAATAATAATAATAATAATAATAATAATAATAATAATAATAATAATAATAATCGGACTGCCTCGAGGCAGGGAAGACGGGAGGAGCATGGCCCCAAAACAGCACACGACAGGATGGGGGGTGCCCATCCTGGTTTATCCCAGGTCGGGAACCCATTGGCATGGCAGCAGCCTGGCCTGCAAACGGCCTGACCTGCTGCTGGGCTACAATCCACATGGCCCCACCCTGGTTTGAGTCAGCAGAGTGTTGGGGTGGGTCAGCAATCATGCCAGAGCTTGGCAGGTTTTGCCAGCATGCCCAGATCCAGGGGATTCAGGGGCTTCTGGCTCATATCCTGGTGTTAGGATGTGTCAGGTGGGACTCCCTCATCTCAGCACGAGTCTCAGGTGCCTATTATGCCTCAAATGACACCGATTAGGCCACAGTCCACCTCTGATAGCCGTCAAGTGTTGGGTAGCCCTCATTTGGTCCCAGCGCCCGTGCAGGTGTTGGAAGTTCCTGGAAGTGCATCTGAATCTAATACGGCCACAGTACAGGAGCAGGCAACACTGTTCCTCCTGAACCTAAGGGCTAGAAACGTAGGTGGCATGGTCAGGGCAGGCACTCCAGGGCACAACATTCCGGCAGCTCATCTAGTGAGTCCTCATCATCAGAGAATGAGGCTCTTGTGGGCCAAAAAGATGTAGCTTATTGGCTCCAGGGGGCCATGGTTCCCGGTATCCCGGCTTGGCTGGCCAGCTTCCGGGAGGTGCCATGAACAGTACATACAGCGTGTTTCTCCCGTCCTTCACCAACCAACAACCCCTTCCCCTGCTCCCCACTTGTCTTATATCCTTTCTACGCTCCTCCCTCACCCCTTACATGCCATGTACCCCATTTCCGGACCCGCCCTTCTGCCGCCCCAGCGGTTCGCAATCACTCCAGGTAAGTTTTCCTTTCTAGGTTCCACAAACGCCGGTGTCTTGGACAGGCCCTTCCTTGCAGCGGACGAGAGGGGAGTGTTATACTGGAGCTCTCTCTCTCCCCATTTCTTTCAGGGGCTATCTGAGTATAATCATCCCTCGTTTGGACCTTCTCATTGATCACCGCCACTTCCAGTAAGTAATGTCCTTCTCGGTACTCTGTCTCGTTTCTTTCCAACTGCCCAGCCTCCCCGGTTCATCAGCCTTTAATCCACCTGTGCTTTCCCGCTCTTCTAGCCCGCCAGTCTGGATCACACCCGGACAGATACGGACTCCGAAAGTGATATTGGGCAAGATCTGAGGGGTTTGTTGATCTCCATTACAGCAAAGAACAAGGTCAACACATTCCGGTAATTCCCAGGCATTTGGCAAATTTTATTACAAAAACACATTTCATGTTTTAGTTTGGTCAAATTGCAGCTATACAAAATATTCTAAGTGCCACATCACCATAAATATATACAATACATATTGATAGTCACCATTTTTTTTTCAATTGTCTGATAATTTGTAGAATAGATTATGTCATTTTCATTGTTGTTGTACACTTCTCTTGAGCTATCTATTGAAAGCCCAAGATCTCTTCAGACCATATCAGTGTCTATGTAAAAATATGATTTTTTTTGGGGGGGGGACATAAAACGTACTTCACCTTTAGCACATTTGTCTTTTTCATCACCCACTGCTTAGTATGAAGAGGTATTTTGGTGGCTCTTTGGAGTCTTTTTCCCCTTTCTTCTGGTATAAAGGGAACTGAGTACTACCTACTTCTTCAACAAAAAAAGACTGCACTGGGATTCATGGGGCTGCATGGACTAAAGTCATATTTATTTTATTTATTATATTTATATACCGCCCTCCCCGGAGGCTCAGGGTGGTGAAGAAGAAGAAGAAGAAGAAGAAGAAGAAGAAGAAGAAGAAGAAGGTAATTGGTTCTTATATGCTGCTTTTCCCTATCCGAAGGAGGCTCAAAGCGGCAATGTGTCAACAAAGAAAAGCAAGATGTGAGAGGAATACAAAGGCAAACTTGGATCCCATGAAATCTGCCCAGCCATTGGAAAAGTCATGGGAGACTCAAAGAAGGCCCATAAAATGTGTTGTTGTTGTTATATTAAAGAAAAAAACTTCTTTTTTTTTGCGCTTCAGCTTAACAATTTAATAAATTTAAGACCAACTCCAAAGCAGTTGTGGGATCTTTCTTTTTGGTGCATAGTGGCAAAGCTGTACTACTCTGATGGGCATAGATTTAGCTAAGATGTATTTGGCCTTACATCCCTCACAGACATGCTGTGCTAATTATCTCTTTAGGTTAGGGAAAAAAATAGAAAACATAATACAGCAGAGGTAAAAGACTTCAGCAACACTTGAAAGTTAAGTGAGGTGAACTTCTGGGAGCAAATTACCAAGAACTGAACACAAATTAAGCTCTGTCTTACTCACACAGTCTTTTTGATTATGATTAGCAGAGCGCATTGTGGCATTGTGGCAAGCCATTAGTGGAATGGTCTGGGCAAGGGAATACATTAATTTAAACAGCTGAAGAAGAAATGGAACCAAACATTCTCTGTTACAGTCTTAATTAATGGTATTTATCCATTGGTCCACATCAACATCAAGAAGGAAGAAACAGTACGTGATGACAGAGCTTCAGCAGAAATGGAGACAGGGAACCTAAGATAAAAAGGTCTGCAGAAGAAACTGGATTCCAAGGTACTCTATGATACACACTTTTCTTGGATGCTTTAGGATGCATAGGGCTGATCCTGCATTGAGCAGGAGGTTGGACTAGATGGCCTGTATGGTCCCTTCCAACTCTATGATTCTATGATTAGCTTGGAACTGGAAAACCTTTGTGTGAGAGTAAAATGATTGTCGCAATTTCAAAGGTACTCCTTCCACTCTTCTATCATTACTATGTTCTCCAGAAGTGTTTCATTAATCACAAATCCTTTCAAAACTGAAATCACACCAGTGTTATAACAATTGTTCCTGGAGAAACAGTGCCAGACTTCCTATAATCACTCATAGCCCGTGTTGATTTGAAACTTAAATTTGAATGGGTTGCCAAGTTTGAAGTAAAAATAAAGGGAATTTGACTCCAATGGCACCCTTAACACCAACAAAGTTTAATTCTGCATGTTATCTTTGGTGTGCATGCATACATTTGTCTTCCAGAAATGGAAAGAGGCAAAGGTCATTCAAAACGTACACATTTTTAAAGAATAAAACGCAGTGTGGCTATATAAATCCTATCCCATTCTTTGCTTATTCACCTCAGGGTTAGCTATCAGGGTGAGATGGCCAAACAAGAGATCTTAAATAACTATTGCCTTATATGAATTTATTAACTGTGTGATTGAGCCTCTTGTGGTGCAGAGTGGTAAGGCAGCAGATATGCAGTCTGAAAGCTCTGCTCATAAGGCTGGGAGTTCAATCCCAGCAGCCGGCTCAAGGTTGACTCAGCCTTCCATCCTTCCGAGGTTGGTAAAATGAGTACCCAGCTTGCTGGGGGGTAAACGGTAATGACTGGGGAAGGCACTGGCAAACCACCCCGTATTGAGTTTGTCATGAAAATGCTAGAGGGCATTACCCCAAGGGTCAGACATGACCCGGTGCTTCCACAGGGGATACCTTTACCTTTACCTTTAACTGTGTGATTAGAAGAAAACGTGAGAGAAAGACTCATTGAATGGACCAAAATAGGATTCTGATCAGATCTGCTACTGAATTTTCTCTGTTTCCTTTACTCTGCCTACAGGTACCCTGCAAGTGAATATTGCCAGCAAAATGCTCAATCTTACCACAACATCTGAATTCTTGCTCCTGGAGTTTTCAGATATCCGAGAATTACAGATCCTACATTTCTTTGTATTCTTAGCAATATATGTGACTGCTGTAACTGGCAATCTTCTCATCATCATTGCTGTCGTGCTCGATCATCAGCTGCACACCCCCATGTACTTCTTCCTAATGAACTTGGCTGTTCAGGACTTTGGGACAGTTTCTCTCTTGATGCCTAAAGCTATGGCCAACTCACTTCTGAACACCCGGTCCATTTCTTACTCAGGATGTGTGGCTCAAGTATTTTTCTTCTTCTTCCTTGGAGGGTCAGATTTTGCTATCCTAACAGTAATGGCCCATGATCGGTATGTTGCTATCTGCAGTCCCTTGCTATACGAGACTATCATGCACAGAGGAGCCTGCATCCAGATGGCAGGCTATGCATGGATTGCTGGTACTCTTAATGCCATTTTACACACCAGTGGCACTTTTGCCCTGACCTTTTGCTCCAATCAGATCAATCAGTTCTATTGTGATCTCCCCCAGATGCTAACGCTCTCGTGTTCAAATTTATATGTCATTGAATTGGGATTTCTAATATTGGGTTGTGCTGTAGTTGCAGGTTCTTTTATTTTCATCCTCATAACCTACGTGCAGATTTTCACAACAGTACTTCGAATGCCTTCTGTGCACGGCCGGAAGAAAGCCCTCTCCACTTGCATTCCCCACCTCACGGTGGTGTCCCTGCTTGTTATCACTGGAGTGTTTGCTTACTTGAGGCCTCCTGCTAGCACATCATCTGATCTCAATATCCTTTTTGCAGTGATCTATGCGATATTACCCCCATTGCTGAATCCATTCATCTACGGCATCAGAAACAAAGAAATCAAGACTGCATTGTTAAAGCTCATTGATTTTGGACATTGTGCACAAACCAGCTCCAGCCATATTCTTCTGAGAAAATTGTGTTGACCTGTCTTGTCTGGGTGATATTCAGGTATACACATACTTAAAAAAATATTCTGTGAATAACAAGCAACATGTTGTGAACGGTTAGAGTACTTTTCTGCTTTCCCCTTCATTTAGTACTCAACTATGAGGAACAGATAACTGCAGTTAGGAGGTAGAAGTCATTGAGGTCACCTCCACTATGATCCCATAAGGTCTTCTAGCTCTATAGGTCCAAGCCAACAATTCTGTTTGTAGCAGAGATCACTATTCCGCCATTCAAAAGTATTAGATCCTATGCCCCCGTTTTGCTCATTTTGCATTCTTCTAGTCTAGCATAAAACAAGGTGGGTGGCACATATTGTAGATATCACACACTCTTTTGCTATTTCATTATAAACAAAAATAGGGGGCTAAGATGTATTGATTTCAGACATGATGTTGGATGGCATGAAACTGTTATAGTTTGTCTTGAGGGTTTTTTAAGATATATATTTTCAGAATTTATTCTATTTCCCAGTCTTTTAAATGTTTGTACATTTGTAAAAAATGAGAACACAAAGAATAAATGACTCATTTCTTTCAATGGGTTAGGATGACATGTCCAGTGCTTTGAAACACCAGTATGACACTACGTGAACATGTCCCCTGTGGCATTAGGTTGGAGGCTGTTGAGCAAGGGGGTGACGTTCAGGACTTTGCTGCTTGGGAGGAAAGGGTTTTAAGGTTGGGTGATTGTTTTATTTTATTGTGGGAGTTTTCTTACTGTAACTTACCACGAGCCAGTTTGCTGGGAATGGTGAGTAATAAGTCAAATAAATAAACTAAAAAACTATTTGCTTACTTAGAATGTGACATTCTGATTTCTGTCATCTATGGCCAACTGTCTCATAAACAGCAGGTGGAATTCTTATATGGGACCATTTGCTCAGGTTTTTGATTTCCTCTTTGGGGAGGGTCAGATTTTATAAATACACCCCAACAATGATGGAACATAATTGCTATTTTTCCAACTGCAGTCCTTTGCAATATATGGCAACTAGGGACCAAGCCCATTGTACTTGTAAATGGGTACTAGGTGTGCTTTTGGGGCTGGGGGAAGGCTTCCTTTCCCCCAGGCCCAGAAGCACACTCGTGGCCTCCTTGAAGGCTGTACTCTGAGGCATTGTATGATTTTGAAGTCCCACCTCCAAAACTCCAGGAATATTTCCAACCCAGGAGTAGCCAAGCTGGAGAGCTCCTGGAATTACAGCTCATCTTCATAGTATAAAGATCAGCAGAAAGAGCTACTTTGGACAGGGTTGTGGTAGAGAAGAAACATTTAAGGCTTCCCACAAAGGTTGTTGTTAAATTGAAAGACTTATTACAGTTCAAGGGATGCATAGCTAGGGTGGGACCCCTGATCAAACTCCGGTCAACCACCACCTCCCAGCCTCAACCAAATGCCTGGTGAAAGAGCTCCATCTTCCAGACCCTGTGGAACTTAAGACAGCTCTGTCAGGGCCCTTAGCTCTTCTGGGAGCTTATTCCACCAGGAAGGAGCCAAGGCCATGTAGAGGCCAGGCAGACTTCCTGGGGGCCCAGGACAACCAACAGATTCCTATCTTCAGAGCAGAGGGCCCTGCAGAGGGCATAAGCAGACAAGCTGTCCCTCATATAGGTAGGACCCAGGCCGTGTATAGCCTTGAATGTTAAAACCAAAACCTTGAAATTGATCTGGAAGCAGACTGGTAGCCAGTGCAGTTGTTTCAATACTGTTTGAATATGAGACCTCAAAGGGGTCCTAGTAAGGACCCTGACACCCACATTTTGAACCAGCTGAAGTTTCTGGGTCAAAGCCAAGGGTAGGCCCTTGTAGAGTGAGTTACAGAAATCCAGTCTGGAAGTGACTATTGCATGAATCACAGTGGCCAGATGGCCCAAGGACAGGTAGGGTGCTAGTAGTCAAAATTGGCACAGGTGGAAAAACGCCTATGAGCTACCTTCATGATCTGAGTCTCCATGATAAGGGAAACATCAAAGATCACCTCCAAATCCCTTGTGGTTGGTGCAGGTGTTAGTTGCACACTGTCCAGGCATGGGAGACGCGCTGCCTGATCCTGTCCTCTTCCCCCAGCCATCTTGGAGGGGTTGAGTTTCAGGTGGCTGTGCCTGAGCCATCAAGCCACTGCTTCCAAACAACTGGCAAATGTTATGGGGGGGGGGGGGAGTCTGGCCAGCTGCCTATCAGGAGATAGAGCTGGGTGTCATCTGCATATTGATGACAGCCCAGCCAGATAGTCTGTACCAGCTGGGCAAGAGGGCGTATGTAGATGTTGAAAAACATGGGGGAGCGTATTGCCCCCTGAGGCACCCCATAGGTTCCAACATCTTCCCCCCTACACATGTAAGAGGGGCAACAAAATAAATCTCCACCTGTGCAGGGGTGTATCTGAGCCAGAAAACAAAAATAAAGGTTCTAGCACACTTTTACACTATTTAAACTAACAAGCATAGCAGAAGAAAGGGTTGAAATGTAAATAACTATCTTCCAATGTGTAGAATTTTGAAAAAGCGAAGAGCAGATAACCAATGTTAGCTGCATGAGTGGTTTGGATCCAGGAATGCTGTACACAACAGTGGATCCATTTAAAAAGCTACATTTGTATCATAATGCCAGATGTGGGTGATTAGCCCCCAAAACAATGTGTTTTAATTAACCATAGGTATGAAAAAAACAGAGAATCATTAATGGTTGTAGAAATACTGTGACAATGGATCCTTGACTATTTTATTGAGAAAACTCCAGAGTGAGATCATTCATAGAAGGGTTTTCTCAGGTAATTGCAACATTTGCATTGTTACCTGTATGACGGGTGTGATGAGCCATAGTGTAAAAGCAGGCTTCATGATCCAGCATTCAAGACTTGGAAAATGGCCAACGGAAGTAAATGAATTAGGAAAAGAATGAACACAAGTGTGATAAATAGCACTGAAGTCTATCACAGATATTAACAATCCTGCTTTAGGATGCTTAGGGCTGATCCTGCGTTGAGCAGGGGGTTGGACTAGATGGCCTGTATGGTCCCTTCCAACTCTATGATTCTATGATTAAACTGCCAGAGACCATTAGACCATGGTTAACTCACTCCAGGATGACCAGACCCCTTGTGCAATTAATCAGGTCACACTGCATGAACCAAAATCCTCCCAGGGGAATATGATAACTTATCACAGCAGACCAATTCTATCTGTGCCACACATACATGTCTGGGCAAACTCACTGGTCTAGTCATACTATGCTAAAGATGCATCAGTAATATTCTTTAGAGGGTGCTTTGCTGGTAAACTCCCCTTCATGCACAGAGAGGAGTCTGGGCTCCTGGCCCAGTCTGCATAGTGATTGCACTTGCAGGATTCAGCATCCTCCCTTATATGTACATGCTAAGTATAGGCAGAGTGTGTTGATTAACATTTCTCTGCACAGGCCTAATAGTGAAGAAAAGCAAGCTGCATTGAGAATACCAAAGCAAGCTGGCAGCCACTTGATCTGCCCAGTCATTAGTAAAGAACTTGGGAGAATCAGAGAAGGTCAATAAGAAAGCATTTTTTAAAAACTTTTTATACACTTGAACTTAAAATTTTAATAAACCTAGGCCTAACTCTAAAGCTGTTGCGGGACCTTTCCTGTGGGTGCATGGTAGCAATGTGGAAGAGCTCTAATACTGTGGTAGATGAAGGTTTTGCTTAGATGTGTTTGATTTTATTTCATGGACAGCCATGCTGTACTAATTATCTACTAAGGTTAGTTATAACAATAGAAAAAAGAAACAATACAGCAGAGGAAAAAAGCTTCAGCATCATTTAGCAGTTAAGTGAGGTAAGCTCTGGGGAGTAAGTTGCTAAGAACAGAACATAAATTAAGCTCTGCCTTGGGCAAGTGAATACATGAATTTAAACAGATGTAGAAGAAATGGAACCAGATCTCCTCTCTTTTGTCACAGATCTGAAATCATGTTATTCACCCATTGGTCCACATCCACATCAAGAATGAAGAAAAGATATCTGAGGAGAGAACTTCAGCAGAAATGAAGATAGGAAACCTACACTGAAAAGGTTTGGAGAAGAAACAAGTTTCCAAGCTACTAGAAAATCAGTGTGTGAGTAGGGAATGATTGTAGTAGACTAAAATGGTTTCTCTGACCATGTCCTACAGGAAGATTGCAGCTATATATTGAGGACATAATGCCCAATATCACCTCTCCATCTGAATTTCTGCTCCTGGAATTTTCAGAGGTCCGAGAACTACAGCTCTTACATTTCTTTGTCTTCTTAGTAGTATATGTAACTACAGTGACTGCCAATCTTCTCATCATCATTGCTGTAGTGCTTGATCACCATCTGCACACCCCCATGTATTTCTTCCTAATGAACTTGGCTGTTTTGGACTTTGGCTCAGTTTCTATCATGGTACCTAAAGCTATGGTGAATTCCCTCCTGAACACCAGATCTATTTCTTATGCTGGATGTGTGGCTCAAGTATTTTTCTTCTTCTTCTTTGGAGGGTCAAATTTTGCAATCCTAACACTAATGGCCCATGATCGGTATGTTGCTATCTGCAGTCCATTGCTGTATGAGACCAAAATGCATGAAGGAGCCTGCATCCAGATGGCAGCCAGCGCATGGATTGCTGGTACTCTTAATGCCATTTTACACACCAGTTGCACTTTTGCCATCACCTTCTGCTCCAATCGGATCAATCAGTTCTTTTGTGAAGTTCCAAAGCTACTAACAGTTGCATGTTCAGATTTATATATCGTTGAAGTTGGGCTTCTTATTTTGAGTTTTACCATAGGAGGAGGGTGTTTTATTTTCATCATCATAACCTACGTTCAGATTTTTTCAACACTCATCCAAATGCCTTCAGTGCAGGGTAAGAAGAAAGCCCTCTCCACGTGCATTCCCCACCTCACTGTGGTGTCTCTGTTGGTTTTCACTGGGGTGTTTGCTTACTTAAGGCCTCCTGCTAACAGATCCTCAGATTTTGATTTCTTTTTTGCTGTGATCTATGCTATGTTGCCCCCGCTGCTGAATCCATTCATCTATAGCATGAGAAACAAAGACCTCAAGACTGCTTTGTCAAAGCTCACTGAGTTTGGATGATGATGATGTTATCTGTTCAGTCGTGTCCGACCCTCTGCGATTCTATAGGAAAGTCTTCGCTATGCATCCCTGTCTCTGACTGCTTCTTTTAATTGGTTCCCTGTATCGGCTTTGATCGTGTCGAGCCAGTGGATTTTTTGGCGGCCACGTTTCTTTTTGCCGCTGACCATGCCGAGCATTAATGAGTTTGATTGCATGATGTGTCCAAAGTAAGTGAGCTTCAGCCGTAATATCTTCCATTCTAATTACATAGTTGGTTTGCTCCTCTCTTGTTGGTAACTTTGGCTGTCCACGGTATTCGCAACATTCGTCTCCGACACCATAATTCGAAGGCATCTATTCTCCTCCTGATTGTGGACATTCCCTCAAAATCTGCTCCAGCAACATTCTTCTAGTAAAACCAGACTGAATTCTCTTGTCTAATGTATTGTGTCTATTGTACCTTGTGCTATGCATGATATAATACTCAAGAAATAATATACCAGAAATAATGTTGTAGATTTTATGAAGTACAAGCAGAAGGTGATGGGACAGGAAGAGGATTTTCACTCTCCCTTTTTATCCATACCCAGTTGCATGGATTTAAGATTTAAGTTTTAAAATTATTAGGGAATAGGGTTGGTCCAGCTCTGCCTTGTTTTTATGGGATCTTATAGCTTCAGATGAAGACATCTTATCTCCCGTAATTTTTTCCAGTATTTTTTTCTGTGTACCACACACAAACAAGCACACTCTAGTCCACACCAACACAGAGGAGATTGAATTATACTGAGTCAGACCTTTGAGCTATTAAGATCTGTCTGATCTACACAGGCAGCAAGCAGCTCCTCAGGGTGTCAACAAGCAGAGGTCTTTCATGTCATTGATCACCTATTCCTTTTAGCTTGAGATGCCTGAGATGGAACCTGGGACCCTTTGCACACCAAGCTGATGTTCCAGTGCTGGACCACACCAACTGTCCTAATGAGCTGAGTTCAGTATCTTATCTTAGAGCCAGTTTGGTGTAGTGGTTAAGAATGCAGACTTCTAATCTGGCATGCCAGGTTCGATTCTGCACTCCCCCACATGCAGCCAGCTGGGTGACCTTGGGCTTGCCACAGCACTGATAACGCTATTCTGAATGAGCAGTGATATCAGGGTTCTCTCAGCCTCATCTCCCTCACAGGGTGTCTGTTGTGGGGGGAGGAAAGGGACGGCGATTGTAAGCCGCTTTGAGCCTCCTTCGGGTAGAGAAAAGCGGCATATACGAACCAACTCTTCTTCTTCTTCAGTAATATCAGGGCTATCTCAGCCTCACCCACCTCACAGGGTGTCTGTTGTGGGGAGAAAAAAGGGAAGATGACTGTAAGCCACTTTGAGACTCCTTCGGGTAGAGAAAAGCACCATATAAGAACCAATTCTTCTTCTTCTTCTTCTGCTTCTTCAATTGCATGGTTTAATTTCCTCAGTTTTTGCAATTTTGCATTTCTCTATATCTGCTGAAAACATGATAGGTGACTTGTGAAAGACACAATTTCATGTACAAATTCATTGGCAACAAGCATGGTGAGTTAAGATGTAGTCATTTCTGGCATCGATGTAGTGCTCTATCATCATCTGCACACTCCTATGTACTTCTTCCTAATGAACTTGGCAGTTCCAGCCCTTAGTTTAGTTTCTCTCAGAGTACCTAAAGCTTTCCCACCTGAACACCCAGTTAATTTCTTCTGCAGGATATGTGGCTCAAGTACGTTTCTACTTCTCCCGGGGGGGGGGGGGTTGTTGTCAAATTTTGCCATCATGACAGTAATGGCCCATGATAGGTATGCTACTATCTGCAGTCCATTGCAATATGGCACCATTATGCATGAAGGAGCTTGCTTTCAGATGACAGCCAGGGCATGGATTGCTTGTACTCTTTATGACATATTACACAGCTGTAGAACTTTTACTATCACCTTTTGCTCCAAAAGGATCAGTCGGTTCTCTTGTGAACACCCAAAGATTCCCATGTTCAGACTTATATCTAATTGAAGTTGGACTTATTGTATTGAGTTTTACCATAGGAAGAGAATGCTTTATTTTCACCATCACCACCTACATGGAGATTTTTGCAATATTTCTCCAAATGCCTTCTGTGCATGGTCGGAAAAAGGCCCTCTCCACCTGCATTCCCCATCTCACTGTGGTGTCCCTGCTTTTTTTCAGTGGAATGTTGGCTTACTTAAGGCTCCTTGCTAACAGATCGTCAGATCTTAATACCGTTTTTGCACATTTCTATTATCTCCATTGCTGAATATGTTCATTATAGAATGAGAAACAAAGACATTTGTTTGTTTATTTATTGGATTGCATTTCTGAGTCATCTCACACCAAAGTGGACTCAGGGTGACTTACAACTGATGTAAATAAATTTCTATACAATACAAATGTATACAGTAGAACTGCAATGTTAAAGCTCACTGATTTTGAACATTATTCCCAAAACAGTTCCAACCAAGCTCATCTGTGAAAATTGTGTTGAAATTATCTTTTCTGGTGTTTTTTCTGTATTGTTTTTGTAATTTGGGGGGTATATAATATAATAGACAGTAAAGTCCCCCCCCCATTCTGTGAAGCCCAAGAAGAAGTTTGTGAATAGAGGAATTTTTTTTTCTCCTTCCCCTTCTTCCAACACACAGCTGTGAGGACTGAAAATGTGATGCTTGGAGGTATAGTTTCCATTTGGAACGCATATGATTTGAAACCAAGTAATGCAATTAGGAGACAGAACACATTGAGATCATCTTCCAGCTATGATCCCTTAAGGTCTTCTAGCTCCAAAGGAAGGTATCTTGCATCACAGGTCCAAGACAATAATTCTGTCTGTGTCAGAGACCAGTATTCCACTGTCAGGGTCCACAGGGTCTGTAATACGCTTTGGGTCCGCCACGTTGTTCGGCGAGGGAGTCCTATGGCTGGAAAGGCTCTAACGGCAGGAAATAGCATCTCAGAACAGAGCCGGTTCTCTCTCTCCCGCTCCTGGGTTCAGGGTAGTTACTTCACTACACCTCCAACCCCGTGTCCTCATTGACGCTTCCTTAAGTAGCCTTTCCTAGCCCAGTCTCCACCCCCCCCCGGGCTTTTCAGGAGGACCCCGCCCTTCCGGGACTCCGCATCTCGTTGATAACGTCCTGCCCGGGGTTTCCCCCTGGCTCTCCCCGCTTGTGCTGATTGCCCCAGTGCATCCTCCCCCCCCCCCCGGTGAGCAGATTCCCAATGTCTCCTTAGGTAAGTTTCTTATCCAAAGAGGGTCTGTCGGGATCTCTCCCTCTGTAGCTTCCCTTTTGATGTCTCTATTCCTATTTCCACTCTCCTTCTCTGGAACCCCCACATTGCCCAAACTAGTCGTTCTCGACATCCACATTTCAAAAGTATTTCCCCCTGTGTTTGGCTCGTTTTACATTGCTATTGATTAGCACAAAACAGGGTAGGCGTCACATCTTGTAAACATCACAAATTCTCCTGGTATTTCATTGTAAATAAACATAGCAATCAAGATGTTTTGACTTCTGGCATGAAAAGCTGAATTTGTTTGAATGTATGCAATCAATATACTTTTGAGGTTTTTTTTTAATAAAGTGTTTCTCTGTTGCCTTTTCATCTGGTATTAACATCTGTAATTAAAAAAAAATACATAATGAATAAATATCTATTATTTTCAGCTGGGAGGGATGACATGTCCAGTACTTTGATCCACCATGATAATACCACATTATGCTTACTTACTGGTTCTGAAAGCCCATTTTGTTTTCAGTCATCCTTATCAATGAGTCCACTTAATACTTCGGAAACTGGCTGCGGGGTGGAGCGTGCCTGGCCCCTGGTGAGTGTCCAAGCTCAAATCCGTCCCCTACAGCTGCTGCCCTCTAATGCACCTGGCCAGCGCATCTCCCATGTTCTGCCACTCTACCCACATGGTGGCAGAGTGCAGCGGACAGCTGCAGTGGCAAGGAGGGTCTGCTTCCACCTATGGCACCAGTGAGGGCGACCCAGCTACAGGGGGCATTGAAGATGAGGCGGCAGTAGCCGACACAGCCAGCGTCGCCACGAGGTAGTGACACCACCTGCAGAGGGTCACTGACACTGCCATATGAACTCCAGAGGCAGCACCCGCAGAGGTGCTTCAAAGGGGCTGCCACCAAGGATGCTCTGAGACCACCATCACTGCCTAACAGGTAGGATGGCTCCTGCCTACAGCCACCACGGTGCCCACCACCTTTGGGGCTGGGAGGTGGGCAGGGGGGGGGGAAGAGGCCACTAGCGCCTGCTGCATTTAAGACTGCAGCGGGCTTCAGGGCTACTACTATTATAATCCATAGGGCAACTTCCTCTTAAACAGCAAGTGGGTTTCTTATATTAATGCAGAAAGACACTTAAGGTCACCCTGCATACTTCTTCAATCCTGAATAAATATCAATTCACACAGACTTTTTTTTTGTATCTTGAAGATTGGACAAATCTTCCCAGAACAGTCCCTATGTCACCAAATGACTCCCCCACCAAACCACCCTGAAATATAGTGCTATTCACAAATTATGTTGTTCATGCTAAAAGAAAAAGGCAGGATAGTCCATAACCAATTATGCTCTATTTTTTGTAGATTTTTTCCCCTTGGTCTCCCACTGGAGAAGAACTTATCTGAGGTGTGAGAACTTGAGCAGTTTGGTTTTGACTCAGTTGACTTGCATTCCTCCAAGAGAACCTTGCTCAGGGATCTCTTGGAAGCAGCAGTTGTGTATTTTTCCCTCATGACTTTGATGTAAACATGCTAAATTAATGATCCTTTCATGCTTCTTAGAAAAAAGAAGAAATAATGTAGCAGATGGGGAAGGACTACAGTCTCATATCACAATTAAATGAGCTGTACTCTCGGGAATAAGTTGCCTGGCGCAGGATATAAATAGATCTCTTTCTCATTGATACAGCCTTTTTGTTTCTGGTTAGACAGAAAATAGGAATGTACATTGTAGCAAGTTGTGCAGCCAGATGTACGGAATCACATTGGTGAAAGAAATGTATGTATTTCAGTGCTGAAGAAGAAATGGAAGGTGTTGTTATCAAGGTTCTTAGACATTTTCTGATTGAATCATGTGTTTAGTATTGGTCATGTATTTTGCTCTGTGTCATAGCTTCCAGAGCTCTCTTCTGTCCGTTTATGTGGTTATAATTCATGCTATCATTCTGACTATATGGAATGAAGACCGAATATCTGCAAACTCAGCAACAATCTCATCAGGAAGTAACACAGGAGACCCCAGGATGAAAAGAGGAATGTTTGTATGTACAATATTATTGAAGAAATAATGAAAAAAAATATCCCTTTATTTCTCTTTTATCCTTTTACTTTATTTCCCTTATCTTATTGTTTGAAAGTGTTGTATTGAGCACAAATTTGGGTTAAATATTACAGTTTTAGCAGAACTTTTAATCTAGTCTAGAATATGAGCGTGGATTGGTTCTTAGGGAAATCTCCACTGCCCTAGTTTCAGAGTATTGATCATTCTGTTTGCAGCATGATAATGCATGTACAAGCTGCAAATACATAGCACTATTTTCTGAAGTTTGATATATTTTCAGAGCAAGTGCAAGTATTTATAAGCGTTGCATTCGTACTAACTTAGGTCACTTCAGAGATTGAGATGGTAAAACTAGAAAGTAAGATTAATTGTTAATTGGCATTACTAGAATAAAATGGTTTCTGTAATATGTCCTACAGGCAGACTGCAGCTGGATATTGAGAGCATAATGTCCAACCTCACCTCCCCATCTGAATTTCTGCTCATGGAATTTTCAGACATCCGAGAACTACAGATCTTACATTTCTTTGTATTCTTAGCAGTCTACTTGATTGCAGTGACTGGCAACCTTCTCATCATCATTGCTGTAGCCTTTGATCATAACCTGCACACCCCCATGTACTTTTTTCTCATGAATCTGGCCCTGATGGATCTTGGAATGGTTTCCATCACACTACCCAAAACTATGGCCAATTCCCTTCTCAATACCAGGTCAATTTCTTATTCTACATGCGTAGCTCAGGTTTTCTTCCTCTTTTTCTTTGGATGGTCAGATTTGGTCCTCTTAACCATAATGGCACATGATCGGTATGTTGCTATCTGCAATCCATTGCAATATGAGACAATTATGCACAGAGGAGTCTGCATTCAGATGGCAGCCAGTGCATGGATAGCAGGTATGCTCTATGGTGCAATAAACAGTGGAGGAACTTTTGCCATCACCTTTTGCTCCATCATGATTGATCAGTTCTTCTGTGAGGTTCCAGAGATTCTCAAACTCTCTTGCTCTGACATGTATTTAGTTGAAATTAGTATTCTTATAGTTGCCTGTTTCATTGCACTAGGATTCTTTATCTTCATCATTGTCACCTACATGCAGATTTTTGCAGCCGTGCGCAAAATCCCTTCCGTTCAAGGTCAGAAAAAGGCCCTCTCCACTTGCCTTCCGCATCTTACTGTGGTGTCTTTGCTTGTATTTAGTGCCATCTTCACCTATGTGAGGCCTCAGAGTCACACCTCACCTGAGCAGAACGTTCTTTTTGCAATAACCTATGCTATTCTCCCTCCCGTGCTCAATCCATTCATTTATAGCATGAGAAACAAAGAAATAAAGAACGCATTATTGAAGCTCTGTGATTGGGGGTGTTTTCAAAAGTAGTTGCAGACAATCTTTTCTATAAACGTGTTACAAATTGTGTGCTGGCTACTCTCTGCGCTATATTGTTAATAAACAAATTAAAGAGTAGAGGGGCCAGAACACATCCTTGCTTGACTCCTTTTCTGATTGAAATATCCTTTGTTAGAGATGCTGATGGCCCCACTTTAATTTTTGCCAATGTGTCAGTATATAACTGGCGGAAAAGGTACAAAAGATGCTTATCCAAATTTGTCCTGTCTAGTTTCTGCCAAAGCCTCTCCCTACTGATTGAGGCTATTCCTCCAGGATGCAAAAGTTGATAGATCTTTAATTGTGCAGTCCAGGTGTGCTCCATGGTTTAAGACTCTTAAAAAAAAATCACAGCAGAGCCCTGAATCTAGGTAATATAAATGTGAGCAAGCTAAGGGTAGTATTTTTAGCCTTGAGATTTCAGTCAACCCCCTCTTCTGACTGGGAGATATGCTCAAATTCCTCTTTTACAATGTCTATGTATCTGTGGGAATCCACACTATCTATTGGAACTTTTACCTTACACAGATCCAAGGAAGAAATTTCTAAATAAAATGATTCCAAGGGTATTTTCTTCAGCTCATGATAAATTAAGGTATTTGCTTTCTGATACGGACCCATTTGTGACACAAAGGGTTGCCACCTTAGCTTTGGCCGTAAGAAAGATTCGAGCTGGCCTTGGGGCAAATACTGTGGGCTAATGAGCAGAATGTGTGGGTTAAGTGTAATTTTTATTCTGGTTAAGTGATAACCGTGACAGATCTGTGTTTGTTTTGAACAATTGTATTGCTATCTGATTTTGTGATTGCCTATGGCCTAGTCCAATAAAGTTTGACTTTGACTATAAAAGTGGGCTTGCATAATCTTGTTCATGTTGCTTTTAAAAAAACCCTCAGATATAGCATACCAGAGAGATTATGTTAACTTATTTCAAAGCACTTTAGAAAATGCTGACAGAGGTGAGGACCAGTTCCAAATTTTGATGGATCTTGGCAAGAGTTTTCAAGGGTCCCCCTTTCTTCCATGACCTGTGCTCCATCCAGCATAGCCCTACCTCCCCTTGCATCTTTGCCTACTTGCTCCTGACCACTCTTTCAGCTATCTGCATGCCTTTTTCTCCATGACACTATGGGGTGTGAGTGCCTGGGAGTGTCACTGCTGTGATTGTCACTATCTATAAAATGTTTCCTGGGAATAATGGGCAGCCCAGGTAGCCAACAGCATAGAAGAAGAAGAAGAAGAGTTGGTTCTTATATGCTGCTTTTTCTCTACCTGAAGGAGTCTAAAAGTGGCTTGCAGTCCCCTTTCCTTTCCTCTCCCCACAACAGACACCCTGTGAGGTGGGTGAGGCTGAGAGAGCCCTGATATTATTCCTTGGTCAGAACAGCTTTATCAGCACTGTGATGAGCCCAAGGTCACCCAACTGGTTGCATGTGGGGGAGGAGCAGGGAATCAAACACGGGTTGCCAGATTAGAAATCTGCACTCCTAACCACTACACCAAACTGGTGTAACCACTACAAACTAGGAGAGGGAGTGTTTGCAAGCCAGTGGTGAAGCTGCCAACACAAAACAGAATACAGGACATGCATTGGGAAAAATCACAAAGCCATGTGCAATTTTTGTGGACATTAAAATAGGAAGTTAAGAGTATGTCCATCTGAACCTATGGTATTTCCTGCTGATCAGATTCTACTTGGATTCATGGATTGTCATAATCGCCCTCCCAACCCCCTCAGGTGTGTTGACTTAGATGTTCAATGGGCCCACAGATCCTTCACCCATCCCTAACTCCACATTCCTGTTTCTTTTCTGTACCTTCCCTCCTCCCCTTCCATCCCCTGCTGCGAAGTACTCTCCCTTATCTATCACCATCCTTCGTTCACATGGTAGGTGTTAGAAATTTACTGCCAGGAATGGCAGAGGACACAGACTGAATGTCTCCTGAATTTGTGCCTTTTAGATCAAAAGCCTCCTCTATGAGAACAGTTTCTGCCGCTTAAACTAAACTCCTATGTATAGACCTAAGGGGGCTACCTGTGCTTGTCGCTGTCAGTACTCCTGTTCCTGCCAAGCACTTTCTCGCTTTGTCCCATGAATCCCTCAATAGAGACTGATTTCTTTGCACCACATATGTCTGGAGCAGTTCTCTATGAGGGGGGTCTCCTATGGTCAGCCAGACCAGCCTTCGGTTTGTGACAGGGATATATATTTAATCAGATATGAATCTATCACCTATTATACATTTTCTATTGTTGTGCAGTGGCAATGGAGTTAGTCTAGGATATGGGAGGCCTGGATTCAAACCCCTACTTTCCCATAAAGTTCACTGAATGACCTTGGACTAGTCACTCGCTCTAAGCTTATCCTACTCCAAAAGCCTGTGTGGGGGATAAAATTAGGACAGGTTGAGTCAGTGGTTGAGTCCTCCAATATAAGACTGTTGTAACAATAGTGGAAAAATACTACAGGCTTTCCTTATATTAGTGTTTTAATATCAATAGGCCATTGTCTCAAAGGTACCGGGGAATTTTAGCCTTGAGATTCAGTTCAACATGTCCCAAACAAATCTAATCAAAGATATTCATGCTAATCGCCACTTTTCTCCATGAAAGACTGGCCAGAGATTCTGGGTTTTATTGGGGGGAGAGGAATATCTGGTCATGAAACTGGGGTCACTGTGAATGGGTAGGTAGCTATGAATTCCCTGCAGGGGGTTGGCCTAGAAGGCACTGGACAACCCTTCCAACTCTACAATTGTACAAAAATTGTTATTAAAAGTGTTTTATGTATCTCAAAATGAAAGAGTGGCCACCAGTAAGGGTGACCACCAACTGAAGATGCAGCCAGGCCACCAGAGAAGGTATGTAGGGGGCGGGGCTGGAGGGCACCTTATAAGGTGTCATATGCAGCTGGCTCAGCCTCTATAAATATATTTGGTCCAGCTGCGCTAATTATTAAGTGTACATCCAAACTGTGCTAATTATTAATTTAGATTAGAAAAAATGTAATAATACAGCAGCTGTAAAAGAGTTCAGCATCACTTGACACTTAGGGAGGTGAACTCATGGGAGCAATTTGACAGGAACTGAACGTATATTAAGCGCTGCCTCACACAGCCTTTTTGAATATGAGTTGAGAGGAATTAGGAGTTCATTATAGTCATCCATCTATGGAATAAGCTGGGCAAGTGGATAAAGAAATCTAAACAGCTGAAGAAGAAGCAGAAATGGAAACAGGGAACCTAAGATGGAAAGGTCTGCAGAAGAAACAGGACTCAAAGGTATTCAATAATATTTGGTATTAGAAAATCAGCATGTAGAAAGATTGTGGCAGTTTCAAAGGTCCTCCTTCCAATCTTCTATAATGTTATAAGATCCTATAAAAATATTAAAATCACATCAGAATGTTAGAAGATTTGCTTCTGGAGCCATGGAGCTATACTTTCTATACACGCTTGTAGACTCATGTCTGTTTGGAAGCATACAAGTATGATATTGTGTTAGTCTGAAGCAATAAACCAAAGTTTGAGTCCAGTGGACCCTTTAAGAGGTCATATGGTATGAGATTATTTAATTATTGTGGGTGAGAGATTGCCTTAGGGAAGAAAGGGACCTTTTCTGCATCAGGAATTTGGCTTGGCCCAGCGCTTGTTTGGCTGCAGGAACAGATGGAGCACCAGGCCACGCCAAATTCCTGCTGTGGAAAAGGTCAGAGTCTGCTCTTGGTTCTCAAGGATGTCTGAATCTGTATTGTTGGTTGAAAGAGCCCTTTTAATATCATTGAGTCTAAGCACCACTGGAGTGGGCATCTGCAACTGGGACAAAAAAAATGTGTCTAGGTTAGAAATATCTAGTGGGGCACCTGAGAAGGTTGAAGTCTGTGCAGAACAAGACTGAGTTAAAAATTAAGGACACAAAGGACTAGGGTGGTTGGTGGTGACATGATTGGAGTCCTGTTTCTCTGGGTGGTCCAGGATACCTGCTTTCATTTGGGGATCAAAGTGATAATTTGAAAGCTCTAAGGGGAGAATATGGGATTCATAGAAATCAGTCAGGAAGAATTAAAGAAATTCTCAGACATCCAAGACAGGACGTTAACAATGAGTCTTCAAGGCTCTCTAGGGCTTTGTATTGAGATCATTTCCATATATAGTATGGCTAACCCAGTTTTTATTGAACAAAAGGACTCAAAAAGGGGACTCTAGTAGCTTGTTTTCCTTATACAGTGTCTCAAAATATAACAGTTCCAGGGAGGGGACTCCAAGCAGACTCATCCTGACAAGTGGAGGGGCAGATATGGACAAGGTAACAAAAACCTTTACATGTGGACATGGGGAAGGGATAAGGAAACTATCTGTTGTCCTTTCCTAGATTGGATTGGAATCCCTCCTTAAAGTATGTTATAGATTTAGGTTTAAGTATGGACTAGGAAAGTGCACTGATTAGCAGACAGAGAAAAAAATGGAGTTGCTCTAATACTGAAGCAGAATGTAGGACAAGCAGTCCGAAGCTATGATGTCTGTTTTAAATCAAAGCCAGCCAGGCTGAGACCTGGAAAAGATTGAATTCTGACCAAATAATGTCCATCACACTTCATGGAAAGCCTATTGGCATCACTGGAATAAAGTGATTTCTCTAATATATCCTACAGGCAAACTGCAGCTGGATGTTAAAGACATAATGGCCAACCTCACCTCCACAACTGAATTTCTGCTCCTGGAATTTTCAGACATCCGAGAACTACAGATCTTGCATTTCTTTGTATTCTTGGCAGTATACTTGACTGCAGTGACCGGCAACCTTCTCATCATCATTGCTGTAGCCTTTGACCATCACCTGCACACTCCCATGTACTTTTTTCTCATGAACCTGGCCCTTCTGGATATTGCCTTGGTTTCTGTCATTGTACCCAAAGCTATAGCCAATTCCCTCCTGAATTCTAGGTCCATTTCTTATTCCGCCTGCATAGCTCAGGTTTTCTTCCTCCTTTTCCTGGAAGGGTCAGATTTGGCTATCTTAACAATAATGGCACATGATCGGTATGTTGCTATCTGCAATCCACTGCAATATGAGACAATTATGCACAGAGGAGCCTGCATTGAGATGGCAGTAAGTGCTTGGATTGCAGGTACACTCAATGGTATATTACATAGTGCAGGAACGTTTTCCGTCACCTTCTGCTCCAATATGATCGATCAGTTCTTCTGTGAAGTTCCACAGATTATAAAACTGTCTTGTTCTGATATATATCTAGTTGAAGTTGGTATTATTATATTTAGCTGTTTCCTGGGACTAGGATGCTTCATCTTCATCATTGTTTCCTACATGCAGATTTTTGCAGCTGTGCTCAGAATCCCATCTGTTCGTGGTCAGAAAAAGGCCCTCTCCACTTGCCTTCCCCATATCTCTGTGGTGTCTTTGCTAATTTTTAGTTCCTTCTTCACCTACATGAGGCCTCAGGGTCACACTTCACCTGAGCAGAATGTTCTTTTTGCAATAATTTATACTATTCTCCCTCCTTTGCTCAATCCATTCATCTATGGTATGAGAAACAAAGAAATCAAGACTGCATTGTTGAAGCTCTCTGATTTGGGGTATTTTTGTGTAGGCATTTAAGATGCTCAGTACACCTCTCATTCCCAGCTATTTGTTGAGCACTGTTTTCCTTCCCTTTTCAGGCAGCAGAAATTTGCAGAGAGAAAAACTTTTCCATAGCCAACAAGAAACTGTACTCTTGAGAAAGCCAGCCATAGGGCCTAGCATGTAATTTAACTCCCCCAGCGATGGGAAGGGAAAGGAGGGGTTTTTGAACAGAATAATACCATACATTTGATTCCCCCTTACCCTGCCTAGTGAGAGGGAACAAAAGTGAGGCGTTATAGTTTTTCAGCTTTAGGGTCATGATCAATCCAAGCCCCCACTTACCCTGGGGAATGGGAAGGGACAGGTTAGTTGGTTGTCAATCTATCTTTCTGTACAGGATTGAAACAAGCCCTCCTTACCCTGCCTAGCAAGGAACTAGAAAAGGGGGATGTTAAATGGCTGTTAGCCTGTCTGGCCAGGATTGAAACAATATCCCCTTACCCTGTTCCTTGAAGGGGAAGGGAATAGTGTAAGTAAATTGCTGTAGGCTTCCTGGCCTCGGTCAATCCAAGCCCCCTTCCTATCTACCCTAGCCATGGGAAGGAAAGGAAGGTGTTGAATGGCTGGCAGGCTTACTTGCTGGGAGCAATGCAAGTCCTTCTTCCTCCCTCAATGAAAGTGAAGGAAAGGGAGGGCTTCATTTCCTGTCAGGCTGCTCAGCAGCAATTGATCCAATTCCTCCCCTTTTCCTTTCTTTGCATGGAATCAGATGGAAGGATTAAATGGCTCACTGCCATTTAAACCTAAGAAATTATCAATGGAGTTGACAGGCTGTTACTTTTAAATGGCCACAAGCAATTTAACCCATCCAAGGGGATTTCCCTTGGTCTAGGGAAAAATTTGTCCCAACTGGCTGTTTTGGTTCAGGGATTTCAGCTTGTGGTCATTTTAGGATTCAGTTCAAGATGTCCCTGAACACTGAATATGAACAAAGAAATCCATGCTGATCACCACTTTTGGAATGGGAGGCAAATTTTCTCCAGGCCAGACTGACTACAAAATCTGGGATTTGTGTGTGTGTGTGTGTGTGGGGGGGTAACCTCTGTGCATGGAATTTGGGTCATTGTGGGTAGGTGGGTAGTTGTGAATATCCTGCATTCTGCATGGGATTGAACTAGATGGCAATGAAAATTGTTGTTGTTTTTTAATTATTTTATACACTTCAGCATAATTAAAAAAAAAATTAAGCCTAACTCCAGAACTGTTGTTGAACATTTCTTTTGGGTGAAGTCAAACAATGCTAATTATTTATTTAGATTACTTACAAAAATGAATAATAATTCACAGCAGTAAAATAATTCAACATCACTTGGCAGGTAAGTGAGGTGAACTCCTGGGAGCAAGTTAACAGGAACAGAACATAAATTAAGCTCTGTTTTACTCACACAGCCTTTTTAAATATGACTTGAGAGAGATTAACAGAGCTCATTATAATAAACCATCTATGGAATAAGCTGGGCAAGTGGATACAGGAATTTAAACAGCTGAAGAAAATAGAACAGACCTTTGTCTATTGGTCCATGTTCACATCACGAATTAAAAAATAATCCTTGATGACAAAACTTCAGCAGAAATGTAGGGAGGAAACCTCAGATGGAAAGGTCTCCAGAAGAAACAGGACTCAAAGGTAATGTCTGATATTGCAAAATCAGTGTGTGTGTGTAGGATTGTAGCAGTTTCAAAGGTCCTCTTTCCAATCTTCTATAATGTTTTACTATGCTATCCAGAAGTATTTCATTCATCACAAATCCTTTAAAAATATTAAAATCAACTTCAGAATGTTAGAAGATTTGCTTCTGGAGCCATGGAGCTATCCTTCCTATAAGCACTTGTAGACTCATGTCTTTTTGGGACCATAAAAGTATGAATACATGGATTGTTCTTGTCTGAAGCAATAAACCAAAGCTTGAGTCCAGTGGCACCTTTAAGAACAACAAAGTTTAATTCTAGGTATAAGCTTTCATGTGCATGTACATTTTGTCCTACTATAATGGAAAGAGGCAAACAGCATTCAAAACATACACGTACTCATCGTTTTAGATTAAAACAGGCAAACTAAATAAAAGTGAATCCGTGAAGGTCTAAAGCAACCTTCAAGGCAACCAAGTTTAATTCCAGGTGCAATCTTTTGTGTGCATTTTGTGTCTTCAGAGTCAGCCTCATCCATTACAGATAGGTAGAGAGAGGATGGGGGCTTTAATTGTCAGGAAGGGCTGGTTGCATGCATAAGAAAATGGGTGATTAAAGCTAAGATTGGATTAAGGCAGACAAGACCTGTGAATTAGAGAGAAAAGACAGAAAAGCTGTTGTTGTATATCTCCCTTTTCACTATCCAAAGGAATCCCAAAGTGACTTGCAAACGACTTTCCCTTCTTCTCTGCACAACAGACACCCAGTGAGAAAGGTGGGGCTGATAAAGCAGATAGAACTGCTCTGTGCACTCAGCTCTAAGAGAATTGTCACTACCACAAGGTCACTGATCTGGCTGCATGTGAATGAGTCACACCTGGTTCTCCAGTTTAGAGGCCGTCACTCTTAGGTGGAGAGAGTGTAGTATACAGATACAAGTAAATGGCAAAAAATTAGCATACAGATCTATGGAGAATATGAGAATGATGTTTGAGTCCATTGACCAATTTAAGACAAGTGAAATTTAGTTTCTGGGTATAAGTGAGAGCTGAGTGACTTAGCATGTTTAATGAGCTAAGAGTTTATATCACTGTTAAGCCCAGGGAGTTCATTATTTGGAGTGTTCTACTAGCTTGCAATTCAGCAACCTTTGTTCCAATCTGTTGCTGAAATGCTGGAAGAGGAGGAAGTGAATTGCCTGAGATGGTGTGGTTGATTGTACTGTTGATTGTACTATCTGGCTGTATGTGGCTTCAAAGTGGACATGTGGGGTTATTACATGCTCTGGTTGAGGTGCTCAGGTTCAAATTAGATGTTGAGGAGTTGTTTGAAATTGGGGGGGGGGGGGCGTATTTGTAGCCAAGAAGATGTCTCCCTCCCATTAATTGTGAAAGAACTGCCATTATTCCTTAGAGGTTGTAAGTTGTTTATGTTGTATTGGACGATTTTACGTTGAGAGCTGTAGGTGACCACTAGTGGTCTTATTTTATTGTCTCTGTGACAGGTTTCCTCTGTGTACCATTTCGGCTATCTTAATCTGTTTCTTGACTTCATCAAGTACTTTAATTCTGAATAGATTTGTGGTAGATCCCTTATGTGAAAATCTGTCCATAGGATTGGAGTAACTGTACCATAAAACCCTCCTATATAGAATAATTCATTGGGTATGCTTCGTATGACAACTGAAGGTATGCAGGTAGGTTAGTCGGTCAATAAATTTCTGGTATAAGGTGGTGCACATGTGTCCATTGTGTATTCTTACAATAGTGTCCAGAAAATCTACATCATGATTTGCCTTAATACAATCTCAGCTATAATCATGCAGTTTCTGATGCATGCAACTAGCCCTTTCTCAAAATTAACCTTCCCCCCAACAACAACAACAACAACAAAAACTCTGTCTGTAATGGTGAGAAAATTTTGTTTCATTGTATCTGAAGAAGTGTGCATGCAGAAGAAAGCATATGCCTTGAATAAAACATTGTTGATTATAACGGTGCCTATGGACTCAAAACTTTGCTCCAAAGTAAAATAGAGACACAGGGTATATTCCAAACTTCATAGCAAAGTATTCCCTAAGAAGTGGTTGTTGATCTCTAAGACCCATTATGCATGGCAGTAGCCACACTGTGGAGCTGACAGGGGCATGCAGTGTCCCTGCAGGGACACTAGAGGTCAGATGAAGAGCCAGACCCAAAGGCCCAGCTATGTCAATTTTGCATGGTGCTGGCCCAACCTAGTGCCCACTGGCACTCGCAGCATTCCAGGGAATATGGAAGACTCCGCGTTCCCTTACTGCGGGTCTTCCAGGGCTAGAGCTGGGATGGTGGCAGCGTCATGCACCGGTGGCAGCATACGCCACCTCGGATTACTTGCCCCATGCATAATCTGTCTAAAGGAGGCAAAAGAGAAATACAAAACATACTTTCCTGTCAAATTAAAAAGGATCAGAGATTATATGATATGAGATTCTTGAACTCTTGTGGGTGAAGGCGGAGTCTGCTCTTGGTGTTCAAGGATGCCTAAATCTGAATTGCTGGGTGAAAGAGCCCTTTCAATATCATTGAGTCTAAACGCCACTGAAGTGGGAATCCAGAGAGGGAGGGAAGTATCTAGTCTGAGTTAGAACTACCAATGCAGCATCAGTGAGGGCTAATGTATGTACAGAACAAGACTGAGAATTAGAGAGACAAAGGACTAGGGTGGCTGGTAGTGACATGATTGAAGTCCTGTTTCTCTGGGTGGCCCAGGATACCTGCTTTCATTGAAGTGAAACTGAACATTTGAAAGCTCTAAGAGGGGAATGCAGGGTTCATAGAAATCAACCAGGTAGAATTAAAACATTCTCAGGCATTCAAAACAGGTCTTTGACAATGGTGCTCCAAGGCTCGCTAGGGCTTTCTACAAATATAACTGCAATATACAGTTGGACCCTAGTGGCCAATGTCCCTTGTGCAGGCTATAAGAAATATAGGAGTTCAAAGGAAAGGACTCCAAAGGGACTCATCCCCACGTGTGGAGGGGCAGGTAGTATCTAAGTAACCACAACCTTTACATGTGGACATGGGTAAAGGATCAGAAAACTACCTGCTGTCCTTTCCTGGATTGGCAGCTCTCTATGAGAATAAGTATAGTTCTAGGCTAGGTTTCCAGAGTCTATGGACTACACATGTGCACAGAAGAAACATTTGGTACCTTTTAGATTCAGACTGAACTAATATGATGGAATCCAAACTCAATGATTCAGACATTCGGGTTAAGTTGATTAAAGCCATGGCACCATTAATGTCAATGGGATTAATTTTTTTTTTCATTTTCATCTGTTCCATAGTGTTGGGAGGGGGGGAATTTGAGGTAGAAACACCAGATTTGGTGTGTAGCTACTAGAGCCTCTCCTCAAAAAAAAATATCCCCAAGTTATTTAGCAGTTTATTCATAATGGAAGAAAGTTGATGCGAGGAATTGTCAAGAATGAGGTCTCGTTAAGCAGTTTCTTGGTTTAGGCTGAAGCCTGGGAAAGATGGGACTTCCTTTTTCTGAAAATTAGATCTAGCTGCTTGTAACCTGACTCAGATAAGGGAGGCAGGAGTTAATCTGACTGTCTCATCATTAGAACTAGCAGTTTCAAAGACACAAGAATCTAGGAGGGTCTACATCTTCCCAGTACCAGCCACATCAGCATTATTTCCTTGCTTCAATTTCCTGTCATGGTTACCCCAAAGCCTTCCTCCCTTCTCAGGTTGCAAATAAAGAACCTCACATGGCTTACTTATGAGTAAACAATCCCAGAGCACAGGCTTTTCCTGAGTCCCAGAGGGCTGGCAAAGGGCCATTTCTGGGCTTCACACAGCCCCTCCTCCAGAAGGCATGAAGAGGCTGCACCAGGAGGCAACTCACTCCCCTCCCCATGACCTCCAAGTTGAAAGAAGCCAGGGTAACTTACTGGCAGCAGGACATGCCCTGAGACCAGCATCTCTTCCATCCAGCAAACTTCTGACACAGGAAGTTGGAGACAGAAGTCTTATTAGTCTTTCCTGGCCAAGAGCTCCCACCTGATTGGGGCTAAACTATCAGGGTGGGCCATTCCTGGAAGATGGCTATGACTTACTCATGAGTAAACATTCCCAGGGTAGAGGCTTTTCCTGGCCATTCTGGATTCTAGAGCGCCAGTAGGGGATCATTTCTGGGTCTCCTGCAGCCCTCCCCCCCGGAAGGCATGCAGAGGCGGCCTCAGGAGGCAGCTCACTTCCCCCACCCCATGTCCACTAAGTTAAAAGAGGCTAGGGTGACTTACTGGCAGCAGGGTAAGCTGTGAGGTTGCCTCCTCTTCCACCCAGTAAACTTCTGAAACTAGCAGGAACTTGGAGGTAGAGCGTTAACCCCGTTATTAGCCCTTTCTGGCTGATAGCTTCCCCCTGATTGGAACTAAACTACCAGGGCAGGCCATTCTTTGCTGAGGGATACCTCCTGTCTCCTATTGGGGGAATATTAACTGGAGGGGGGGTTATCAGGTAGGGAATGAGTTGCTTGCCTGCAATTTGAGCTGATTGGCCCTCGTTGGCAGAGTGTAATTTGAGCTGATTGACCCTCATTGGCAGAGTGCAATTTAAACTGATTGGCCCTAATTGAAAGAGTGCTCTCTCTCTCTATTGGCATCACAACTGCAAGGAGGGCCAATCAGGTAGGGAGTGAGCTGTCAACTTGAACTTTATCATGTTTAGTGATAGTGATAATTGCTTTTATCCTCACTGTTCAGTTGCTTTATTGACTATTCCTTCACAATTTTGTAATAGCACATTTTGCGTATATTTTGTGATGTTGTTCAATTCAGCAGGCTTCTCTCTGGACCTACTACTTTAATTTTCACTAAATCAGCATGGCATAGTAGTTAAGAGCACCCACCTCTAATTTGAAGAGTCTGATGTGATTCCCCATTTCTCCACATGCAGGGTGATCTTGGGCTGGTCATAGTTCTCTTAAAGCTCTCTCAGTCCAACCTATCTCCCAGGCTGTCTGTCGCAAGGAGAGGAAGGGAAGGCAATTGAATGTAAGCCACTTTGGGACTTCTTTTGGGTAGTGAAAAATGGTGTGTGTATATATGTATGTATATATATATATATATACATACACAAGACCGACAACCAAAGACAAGGAATTACATCGGTGTAAGAAGGTATTTTAGCAATGGGAGGATATTCATATTCATTGGCTGCAGCTATCAGATAAATCATTTTGTGAAACTTAATTTGAAAGCATCCAACTTAGCAGGGGTGACTTTCTTGATCTTAGTTTCCAGAAGGCCTGGAGGTTTCGTTCCTTGGTCTCCAGCTCTATGGATAAAAACGGGCTGGTAGTTGGGCTACTCTGGGTTGTGAGGACTTATACTACAGCACTTGGGTTATACCCTGCATGACTTGCATTCCTCCAAGGCATCCTGTCTCAGTGAGCTCTTGGCAGAAATAGGCTGTGTATTCTTTTCTCATGATTGTATTCTTATTCTGTGTACTTGGTTTTGGTTAGACAGAATTTAGGAAAGAACATTGTAACAAGACCAACAACCAAATTACGTTGGTGAAAGAAAGTATTTTAGCAGTGGGAGGATAAATTGAATCTGATATTAGCAAGGTTCTTATGCATTTTCTCATTACATCATACGTTTTATTGATCTTTATCACAGCTTTCCTGAGTCTTGACCTTATAATTCATGCTACATCAATCAGACCATATGAGCATATGGAATGAAACCTAATATTTGCACAGCCAACTATCACAGCAGAAATTGACACAGGAGAACCCAGGGTGACAAGAAGACCTACTTAGAATACTGCCATCTCCAGTTTACTCAATCACTCAAATTATTGGACAATCAATGAGTTTGTTTGTGTGTACAAAATTATGTTAGAATACGGTTTAAGTTCCTCCTTCCCATCATCTATGTCTGTTCATATAACAATTTGAAAGTGTTACATTGAGCATTGATCCAGGTTGACAATAAAAGCTGCAGCAGGACCTTTAAGGATAGGGGAACAGTATGGTTTGATACTCAGGGAAGTGTCCATGGCCCCAGTTTCCATGTACAGATCAATCTGTATGAAGAACATCAATACATGCACAAGCTGCAGACATACACAGTCACTTTGTTAATTTCCATACCATTTCAGATCAGGTGGAAAAAGTCGTTCAGCCTGGAACTTGGTCAGTGCAATTTAATATGAGGTTTTATTTGAGGTAAGCAAATGAAAGATCTTGTTCAATGCCTATTTTCCCCGTTGTGAAGAACATCCCATTTTTCCAACATTCAATTCAATTAAGGGCTGTCTCAGAGTGAGATGGTGGAGTTAGAAAAACAGAAGAACTGTAAATTGGAATTACTGGAATAAGGTAGTCACTCTAATGTATCCTACAGGCAAACTGTAGCCAGAAGTTAAAGACATAATGCCCAACGTCACCTCCACAACTGAATTTCTGCTCCTGGAATTTTCAGACATCCGAGAACTACAGATCTTGCATTTCTTTGTATTCTTGGCAGTATACTTGACTGCAGTGACTGGCAATCTTCTCATCATCATTGCTGTAACCCTTGATCATCACCTGCACACCCCCATGTACTTTTTTCTCATGAACCTGGCTCTTCAGGATCTTGGTATGGTTTCCGTCATGGTACCCAAAGCTATGGCTAATTCCCTCCTGAACACCAGGTCCATTTCTTTTTTGGCCTGTGTGGCTCAGGTTTTCTTCCTTGTCTTCCTAGAAGGGTCAGAGTTGGCTATCCTAACCATAATGGCACGTGATCGGTATGTTGCTATCTGCAATCCATTGCAGTATGAGACCATTATGCACAGAGGAGCCTGCATTCAGATGGCAGGAAGTGCTTGGATTGCAGGTATACTCTATGGTCTATTACACAGTGCAGGAACTTTTGCCATCACCTTCTGCTCCAATATGATCGATCAGTTCTTCTGTGAAGTTCCACAGATTCTGAAACTATCCTGTTCGGACATGTATCGAGTTGAAGTTGATATTATTATGTTTACCTGTTTCCTTGGACTAGGGTGCTTCATCTTCATCATTGTCTCCTACATGCTGATATTTTCAGCAGTGCTCAGAATCCCTTCTGTTCATGGTCAGAAAAAGGCCCTCTCTACATGCATTCCCCATTTAACTGTGGTGTCTCTGTTTATGTTTAGTGGCATCTTCACCTATGTGAGGCCTCAGAGTCACACCTCACCTGAGCAGAATGTTCTTTTTGCAATAATTTATACTATTCTCCCTCCTTTGCTCAACCCATTCATCTATGGTATGAGAAACAAAGAAATCAAGGCTGCCTTGTTGAAGCTTTCTGATTTGGGGTATTTTTCACAAACAATCACAAGCAAAGTTTTTGTACAATAGTGGAAGTGAATAATTTTGTGCAGTGCGTTTGTTTTGTATTTCAGATATCTCTGTCTTTCACAGCCTTCACTATAAGAACTAGACTTGAGTTCCTATAAGATGTTGTGTATGCAGCCCTGCCAAGGGAGCCTGAGGTCCAAGGCAGGATCAAAATTCTGAGCTACTAATTGGCTTGTGGGTTAGCTGGCTTCCCTGCAGGAGCCAGTGGATTCATATGGAATACTGCAGCCTGACTGGTCAGCTCACGGCAGGATGCTCTGTGGATCCAATCAGTGTGATGGTCCATTGTTCTCTAACAGTATATATGTGGGGGTTTTTTTGTGGGGGAGAGATTTTCTGTGATGTCTTGTTGCTATTTACATTATGTATCTTCACCAATAAAGATCTGAAAGGATTCCAGTGCCTCCATGTTCCTTCACCCACTGGCTTAACACTGGTGACAAGGATGGGGCACAGCAGTAGGAATGCTGTCCTAGTAAGTGGCCCTCTACTGGAATCGCTCACTGTAGAGCCCTGCCTTTTGAGGAGGGACAAACCACTGAAATCACTCACCGTGGAGCCCTCCCTTCCAAGGAGGGACAAGCCTGTGAAATAACTTTCCCCTCAGTGCCTGACCTCCAGGGAAGAGACTATCCGACCGACTAAATGCTCTGCCCAGAGAGCAGACTCAGTCTCGTGGAAAACAATATGGCCACCTAGGCCTAACTCAAACCATACTACCTGAGCCAACCAGCCAAGTGGGAGGCTTATGTCCAGGCATCAACTGGCTCCAGGCTGCCACCCTTTCTGACATTCGCCAGGAATTCCCAGCTGTCTCTGACCAGTCATTGTGATGCTAAACTGGCTCGCTGGCCACCTTGGCTATCAACCCACAAGTTGCCCTGATCAGCCCTTTGGACCAGCCATGTTCAGCATCCTGAACATCCTGCCTTTTGACAGCATTCGTAAAAGGATGTCTGTCATTGTCAAACACCCCATGGCAGAAAAAATAGTGGTGTATAGCAAAGGGGCAGACTCCAGCATCATGGCTATGCTGAACAGTGATTCCACAGCTATGGAGAACATCTTGGCTGGCGTTCTAAAGTGATACAACCCTTCCACTGAATACAAGCCTCTTTCTTACTCTTCTCCATATCCCAAGCATACTGCATCAGTAGACAACATTCAGCAGAAATATTTTTGTCTTAAATTATGAAAGGGTTTTAATTGTTACCTTCTATAAGCCATTTGATTTCAAAGATTGGTGCATTGCATGTGTGTTTGCTTATTCCTGCAATCTACAGGCAGTGAGAAAGCAGATGAGAGTCAGAAGATCAGGGAAGAAACATAGAAATATGTGGATGAATACGCCTGGAAGGGGCTGTGTACACTCTGTGTTGCTTCAAGGTTAAAATAATAGGAGAAAGCTGAGAAAATAGTGATTTTACTCATACCAAAAATAAGGCAGTATTAGTATTAGGCAGGTATTTTTTGCCAAGCTGAAAATTTAACCTGGAGTCACTAGTGAGCAATAAGGGTGCACAACTGGCTAATCCAAACCAGGTTTTAATTCAGCCAGATTTTTTTCCTGCTAACGGCCAATCTTTTAAATGGCTCTCACACCTTTAAATGCTTTCAGCTTTAACTCTCTGCTAGGAGGAGGCATTTAAAGTTACTACAAAGCCATTGCAATGTTGATGAGTAGGGCAGTCATTAACAATGCCATAGGATTAGGGTCATAGAACCATCCAGAGGTCTAAAACATCAGAAAAAAATGTGGTGTATATCAAAGGGGCAGGCTCCAGCATCATGCAGTCTGCCCCTTTGGGAGTCCATAGGTATGGAGAACATTGGAACATTTAGAACATCTTGGCTGGTGTTCTAAACTGACACGACCCTTTCACGGAATACATTTTTTCTTGAAATGGCAAATCTAGTGAATGATAGATGTTTTGTGAGAAGCAGCCACTTCGGTTTCTAAATGGAATTATGGACACCTCGTTAAAAAGCATGTCGAATGGTGGCCCCCTCACCTCTGGAGCCTTGTTATTGAGGACAGCTGAAGGGCTTGGGCAAGCGAGAACAAAGGCCCTGGGTGTGTTCCAGCTTGGTGACCCTTGCAGTGCGTGTGTGTAGAGGCTCTATGGAATGACCTGCTTTTTTTTTTTAAAGAGTTCTGTCTACTGCCACCATTTGCACTGAATCTAAGTTGCTGAATCTAAGCAAAAGTGATTGTTTTGTGGCTGGCTCGGTTCCTGTGGCCCATTTCATTGCTGTCCCCACTGTGGTGTCCCAGAATTCCAAAAGTGCCCCCAAAAGGTCAGAGGCCCTGCTATACAGGGTGAGACATGGATCATATACATCACAGTGAAACTAGATGGGCGAAGGGCGAGTGGCATAGGTTGCAGATTCATAACTGTTTGAAATTTATTCATTCATGAATACAAGCTAGGGTTTGACTTGCATGAAATACAAATAGAGGTTTGAAGAACCCACTCTTTACTTCCTATTTTAATTCCAATCAAATTGCACATGGATTTGTGATTTCCCCCCCAATACATGTCCTATTCCCTGTTCTGTGCTTTCTGGGAAGACTGCAAAAAACAGCCAACCAAACGAAATATGGACTAACCATTGTTAAGTGGGCTAGAAGGGTGAGATAATTATCTATATCATAAATTGAATTATTTGCCTGGTCCTGTGACTTCTTTTTGTCAGTCTAAAAAGCCTTCACAGAGATGCAGAAGCCCCAGTGGCGCTATAGGTAGGAGGGGTGTGCTAGAAATATCTAAAAATTAAATAATAATAATAATAAAAGTTGTCACTTCAGTTCCTTTTTTGGAATGCATAAAAATGCAGATGTTTTCAGTCCTCACAGGCTGATCCTGCATTAAGTAGGGTGTTGGACTAGATGGCCTGTATGGCCCCTTCCATCTCTATGATTCTATGATCCTTCCAAGGGGAAACCCACGTCTTCTACTTCGTTCAGGGTTGGCGTGAGAGGTGTGGCACCTGCCAGGGAGGGTTCACTGCCTCTGGTTGCTGCCTGCACATTTCCTCTGCCACCTTTGTCTAATATCAAGAGCTCCTTCTCCTATGCTCTCAACTACATGGGCTGCCCACAATTCCCAGAAATAACTTTGCAGATAGAGTGATAGACACCACATTCAATTCAGGAAAGCAGGTTGATGTGGAAGAGGTCAGAAGTGGGTAGATAAAGGATTCAGTGGCATGTTGGAGGGGACAGAGTTCATGGTCATGTTGATCATAAGAGGAAAGGGGGGCTGTGAGCACTCTTTGTCCAAGGCTCATCAAAACAAGGACTAGACTTAGTGTATTTACAATTCGTTTAACATATATGTTTATATATCAATAAATATAAAGATTCATAAGGAAGAAAGAAAAAGGACTAGCCTTCACCTCTGCCAGCATTTACAGAAGTCCTTCAAAAAATTCAACATAATATTTTTACTATACTATATCTGATTTAAAAAAAATAAATTATACAAAAGATTATTTCACCTCACCTCTCTGGAAAAACTTTGTTTGCAATTATTTTTGAAAAATACTCCAGATCAGAAACAGTTTCAACAATGCAGCTTTGATGTCTTTGTTTCTCAAGCCATAGATGAAGGGATTGAGGGAGGGAGGGAGAACCGCATAAATTATTGCAAAAAGAACATTCTGGTCAGATGCAGTGTGTCTCCGAGGCCTCACGTAGGTGAAAATGCAAGTAAATACGAGCAAAGACACCACAGTGAGGTGGGGAATGCATGTGGAGAGGGCCTTTTTCTGACCTTGAACAGATGGGATTCTGAGCACTGCTGCAAAAATCTTCATGTAGGAGACAATGATGAAGATGAAGCACCCTGTTCCAAGGAAAAGGCTCAACATAATAATACCAACTTCGACTAAATACATGTCAGAGCAGGAGAGTTTGAGAATCTGTGGGACTTCACAAAAGAACTGATCAATCATATTGGAGCAGAAGGTGATGGCTAAAGTTCCCCCACTGTGCAGCAGACCATTGAGAAGACCTGCAATCCAGGCACTGGCTGCCATCTGCAAGCAGGCTCCCCTATGCATAATTGTCCCATATTGCAATGGATTGCAGATAGCGACATACCGATCATGTGCCATTATTGTTAAGATGGCCAAATCTGACCCTCCAAGGAAGAACTGAAAGAAAACCTGAGCTACACAGGCAGAAAACGAAATGGACCTGGTGTTCAAGAGGGAATTGGACATAGCTTTGGGCATCATGATGGAAACCATGCCAATATCCATCAGGGCCAGGTTCATGAGAAAAAAGTACATGGGGGTGTGCAGGTGATGATCAAAGGCTACAGCAATGATGATGAGAAGGTTGCCAGTCACTGCAGTCAGGTAGACTGCTAAGAATACAAAGAAATGCAAGATCTGTAGTTCCCGGATGTCTGAAAATTCCAGGAGCAGAAATTCTAATGTGAAGGTAAAGTTGGCCATTATGCCCTCAATATACAGGCCCAGTCTGTTGTAGGACATATTAGGGAAATTGTTTTATTATAGTAATGCCAATTAACAGTCTGGCTTTCACGTTTCACTATTTCCATCTATGAGACAGCTCTGTCTATGAGACAGCGATAAAATTGGGATATTTTTCATGCAAAACAAAATAGATAGGCGGCAAGATCTCTCACCTGTCATTCTCAAGCCAGCCTGTTCATACTAAATGGCAGGGACCTAAGCTTATACACATTCTGCACTTTCAGATTCTGGCCACTTGATCCTGACCTATATCAATATTCACAAAGTGATTCTATGTGTCTGCAGCTTGTGCATACATTGACACTGTGCAGAGAGAATGATCTATACATGGAAACTGGGGACATAGATACTCCCCTGAGCACTGATCTCCACCGTTATTCTATAGTGAAAGGTTCAGCTGTAAATTTAATTTGTAACCAGGATTTGGAGCTCAATACACTTTCAAACAGTAAAGTAAAAGGATATAGATGACAGGAAAGAGTACATTTGTCACTGTTCTCCAATAATTCTGTTCACATAAACAGACATACGTATTGATAGTCCACTATTATAGATCATTGAATACCCTTGAGGAGGCAGTAGTCCATGTAGTTGTTCTTCTTTTCATACTGGGATCTCTTCTGCCGATTCTTGCTAAGATTGGAGCTGAGTTCGCAGATAGAGGGTCATTAATCCATATGGTCTGTTTGATGAGGAGCATGAATTAGAAACACAAAACTCAGGATAGAAGAGAGCTCTGGAAGCCAAGATACAGAGAAAAAGACATCACCAGTACTAATATGATCCAATGAGAAAATGTTTCTGAACTTTATTAACATCAGCTTCAGCTTCTTCTCCAGCTGCTAAAATGCATGCATCCATTCAGCAGTGAAACTCCTTACATCTGGTTGTAGGACTTACTACAATGTACGTTCATTATTTCTGTCTAATCATAACCAGGCTGTGTAAATGTTAAAAAGAAAATAAGATCCACTTATACTCTGTGCTTGGCAACTGACTCCCAAGTGTTCAGCTCACTTAATTGCCACCTGAGGCTGAAACCTTCTCTCATTTGTTATATTACCCCTATTGTTTTTGTAACAAACAGAACTTGATAATTAATATAGCAGGTCAGTGTCCAAATACATGACCTAGAATCAAAGTCATAAGAGGACAATACATAGTGCCAAGGATCCATTGAACCAGGAACCCTTGGAGGGGTGCAAGCAAAACGTGACAAAACAAAAATACTTACACCCCAGAGTAGTTGTGTCCCCAGTCCCTTTTCTATTCAAACAGCTGGAGACAACTGAAAAATGTATCAAGGCCTCCTGAGATTAATATCAAGAGTCTCCCCTGAAAGGTAGGATGGGTTGGGTGGGTTGAGGGAGGGAATTATATTGTTAGTACAGCTGTTGGGGATTTGTAGACTAGAGTTAGTCTATTATAGGACACCCTCCTATCTTTGGGCCAGTAGCATTAAGCCCTCATTGTGGCTCCTATGGGTGGCATGGGCTGCTGATAACACTGCCACAGATGGGGGAAATGGGGGGGAGGAGGATCCTGCCTGGTAGACCAATACCAACAATTCTGGGTCAAGGGTAATACAATGGTGGGGGAGATTCCATAATAGGGATGTAGTGCCATACGTAGGTCCAAGAGGGCCCCAGTCATGTGGTTCTCATGACCATTGGCCTAGTCGATACACATGCTGCCCTGCTATCTCATCCCCAGAGTTGGAGGAGAGAGGGCTATGGTAGAACTGTTGTTGATGCTCTGCAACACCAGGTTGATTAATAAAAAGACCTGCGAGATTATTTCTCAGGTTACGAGTTTGACCTGATGTATGTGACTGAAACTTGGGCACAAGGGGGTGAAACTGTCACCTTGAAAGATCTGGCTCTGCCCTGGTTTTAAGTCATGCATCAGTCTTGGCTCCATGGTAGGTGAATCATAAAATCATAGAATCATAGAATCATAGAGTTGGAAGGGGCCATACAGGCCATCTAGTCAAACCCCCTGCTCAACGCAGGATTAGCCCTAAGCATCCTAAAGCAAGGTGAAGGAGTGTGGTCCTGGTCTGGGAGACCTATTGCTTCAGAGCTCTCCCAGCACCGTTGATCCACCGGGATGGGAGTCAGTTGAAAACATGGTCATTTGGGTGGTGTACCGCTCACCCACTGTGCCCCTGGATGCCTTGCTGGGCTGGTTGGAGGTGGTGGCCACCTGGGTGTTGCATTTTCAAAGGCTTTTGATTCTGGGGGACTTACATGTCCATGTGGATTTGCCTTCTCCAGGACTTGACCCGGATCTGATTTTGGCCATGGTGACACTAAGGTTCTCATAATTTACAGCTGATCCCATCCATCGGGCTGGCCACACCCTGGATTTGATATTTGGTGTATGGGTAGAAGTTGGTCTGGTGGTGAATAACAGTTCCATGGCCAGACCACCATGTCCTGAAGGCTCAACTAAAGATACCATCCCCTCCTCATTTGGGTGACAGATGTATTTGAGTCTGGAGACATGGAAACTGAGAGATTCCTGAATGCTCTGCGGGACCCTATGCCTTCCAGTAACCCATTAGCAGCCTTGGTGGAGGACTGGCAGTCCCGTCTGATGGCTGGGATTGAAAAGATTTCTCTGTGCTCACTTCAAACTGGCTCCCTGGTATTCCCAGGAGCTTCAGGAGAGGAAGAAGGAAGTGAGATGGCTAGAGTGAGTGTGGCGGAAGATTCTCGATGAGGCAGCAAGGACATCTTATCGCATGCTTATGTTGATGTATGAGATAGCAGTTAAAGTGGTGAAGTGTGACTTCTTCGCTCCAGAAATCGCATCCACTAGCTTCTGCCTAGCACAATTATTTAGGGTAGCTTGATCTCTTACCATCCTTGAAGTAGGGTGCCGAAATTGTAGTACACTGGATTTACACTGTGAGGCATTAGTAAGCTTTTTTGAGGATAAAGTCTTGTCGCTCCCTACAAACTTACTACCACGATTGATACAGAAAGTGAACTGGAAGCTCCGTGGCCATCACAGGGGATAAGATTTTATGGCTTCAGTCAGCTCTCTGTAACTGAGGTGGACAAAGTTCTAGGGACAGTGAGGACAACCACTATTCTGACAGCCCTTGGTGGCTTTTCCTTAATAGAACTTGGGGATTTTTTGTAAACATGTTGATTTTCTTTGGGAGATGATGTTACCAAAAATGGATGGACTCCGTATATTTTTGGCACTGAAAGTCCCACTATCCTCTGATATGTATTGTTTCGAACCCACAGTTTTGTTCTCTGATGAGGCTCCTTTCCCCCCACTCCCCCATGCCCTTTCATCCCATACCTGATTCTTCCCTAGCCTTATCCCTGGTTTCTCCCCCCTTTAAGAGATGCATACACAGAAAGAGAGAGAGAGATTCACCTAGCTTCCCCCTCCCTTCCCCCTCCTTAATTCTGGGGCTCCCAAGCCATCACCTCCATATACTCACTGGGCAGTGGTGGAGTGGATTGGCTGGGCTATGCTGCCCCTGCCCAAAACTTGCTGCATTGGCAGGGCTTGGCTTGACCCAATCACCTCCCCTGCTGCCTGGGACTTGCCAAGGGCAGGACTGGGCTTGGAAGTGGGGCACCACCATCAGCAGAGCTCTGAGGCCCAGGGTTAGGCCTCAGAACTCTGCTGGTGGTGACCATCATCTATTGGCATGCTCTCTAAGGTGGGACAATGGCCATCACATCTGTTATCATTTCCATTACAGGGAATGCCATAGTAGATTTGTTCCACATCAATAAATGTTGGTCTTGCAACATTTTGCTAGCTTGCTTCTAACCCAGCTAAGTTTCAATTTTTTAACTATTAATGATTCTATTATTTGTTTCTTGATCATATTTTAACCTGTATACAATTCTGAACATGTTTTTGATACAAGTTGTGCAGAAATGTCCTAAAGAAACAACTAGAAACATCAAAGGAGAAGCTGTACATAGTTTTTGCATTGTTGCTTCTCATCTGTGAATCCCGTTTTTTGTTTGGATTACAGACAGGATCTCTAGTGGTCTGAGTTCATTATTTGAGCTGCCCGTCCCCCAGAGAGAATCTGGGATAAAATCAGAAAAATATTTTTACTTCTGTTCTTCTGCAGCTAATTTCTCCCAGGATACCATCTTCCAGTGGAGATTCTCCACTGTAATTATCAGAATCAATGTCACTTCAGAGTTCCAACTGCTTTTTAGATGGTAACAGAAAACAATTCAAAAGTAAAGTCCCTAAATTATGTTTATAAATGGCACCATTTAGCCGTTCATTGTTAAATGAGAGACTAGAGAGAGGCAGTTTTCATACTGCTATTCAATATCTCTCAAATAACCTTCAAAGCAGAGAGTTGGGACATGAAAGACAAGGTTCATATAGGTACCCTTGAAAAATGTGTTGGGAGCAACAGGACCTGAGTTATTTTCTTGACAGCAGACCGAAGCTAATGCCGATGGTATAGAGGATACTCAGAAGAGTCCATGTGGAAAGAGGCTTTTAAAAACTTTGCGAGAACAGAATCTGTGGTGATTCTTCTGATACCGATGCTGCTTGCTCATGTATGAATTACATAGCATGAAGTGCACTGGAAACAATCCTCCTCAGATTCCACATCAGTGGTATCATCCAAGCGAAATACTGATTGGTGGAATTGTCACTCATATTGGCTGTGGTGCCCAGCAGGTTCCATTTCATCAGCTCTCTGACCTGGATTATAAATGTGATCCAATGTAAGGGATGAAGGCATATTTTGGGTACTAAAATGAAGTTCTCACACTCCGCCAAACATTATAGGCAGCATTACTTAATTGATTATTTTATGAGTAGACTGCCCTTTTTTGGTTGGAGCATTTATGCACTGAGTGTTCCTATGTTACAAAATGTACAGCAGGAATCAGGGATTTTTTTTCATTGCACAAAATATCCATCCATTCATTTGCCATCCATTCATTTGCCACTGGGGAAGACAGAAGTAGAAAAGAAGAAATGAGAAGGGACCTAATAATTGAAAAGAATATATAGTATTTTCAGAGACAATCTCAGTGTGATGCAAATGTAAACGTATTTCTATGTCACAAGAGACTTGTCATGTGGATCAGTACAGGCTGAACCGAAGGTTCATCAGTAGCCATGCATATCCAACCCTCAGGTTACAGATCTCTTGAATTTTTGACCAAAGAGAGAAAACAGACCAAGTGTGCTCACTTTTCACAAGAGTAGAATTCAGAATCACTGAATGAATTTTTATTACCACTATGTAGGTAGAACAGACATATGAAAGTGCTTCTTCACAGAGCACTGGCTATACTGGAGGAGGCTGGATTACACCTAAAGTGGGTTAGGAAAATTCATGGATCTGTCAAGGGCCCTTTCTTTGGGTAACTAACAGGAATCTCCAGTATCCATTAGAATGCCAGTCATTGGGAGCAGTAGGGATGGCTGATAGTTCCATGTCCATCTTGAGAGTTTTCCAGAAGCATTGTGCTATAGGTCATGAAAATGTATAAAAGATGGGCCATGTCTCTCCTTCATCTGGTACCTTCTTATGTTCTCACACATAAAACTGTAACAATCCAAATTCTCTTCTAAAACAATAACTGGTTTTCTTTGCAGCCTGCTAACAAAGTTCTACCAGCACATCCTCGCCTTAGTGTTTGCTATTCATGAGATCAATAAGAACCCCAACATACTGCCCAATGTCACTCTTGGGTTCCACATCCGTGATAACACCATAGTTCAAAAGTGGATCCACAGGATCACCCTGGACCTCCTCTTTGCATCACCGGAACTTGTTCCAAACTACAAATGTGGCACCCAGAAAAACATGATTGGTGTCATTGGGGGATACAGTTCTGAAACCACAACAGACATGGCAACTATCTTAAGTCTTTACAAGATCCCACAGGTAAGACTGGAGAACTGGAAGTATTTGGACTTTCGCTAATCTCACATGTAGTATAATTAACTTTGCTGATCTATTATCAGGGGTTGCAAAAATAAGAGATAAAACACAAAAAGTGGTAGATGTGAAATGTGTTAAATGGCATTTACCACCCGAAGAAGTCATGGCTTACAATGGCATTTAAGTTTCAAGACGGATCTTGAAATACCAGATTTAAGAATGCATTCCTAAAGATTGACATTGAACCTTCAAGTTCAACATATTCATGTGTTGTGGGGAATATGTTAACGTACTTCAGTGAATGGATGTTGATTTGATTTCTTCTGCAATTCTATCTACAGGATAATTCATTGTATATACCATGAACACTGCTTCTCTTGTGGTAGCTAGTCAATATAGAAGAAAAGGATTGTATAGAAAAAGAGATATAACTGATTCACACAAATGTGTTGACCTTTGTCTGTGATTTTTGGCTTTTCAGACTGAGAATTATCCAAGAGTACACAGTATCACTGTGGGGCAAAGAATAAAACAGGCTTCCTTGAAATCATAACCAAATACCTCATAAAGGTTAAAAATATTTACTCGGTCAAAAAACTGCTGTTCTCTACAGGGCAATCTCCTTGATTTTAAAGACAATTTCATTGGTCATTAAAAAGAGCTATTTTTGTACCCTACTTTTCACTGCTCAAAGGATTCTCAAAGTGGCATAGTATAACTATCCTTACTCTCCCCACAGCTGACAACCTATGAGATAGATGAGGCTGAGAGACTTCAGAGAAAACTGTTATTGGCTCAAGGTCACCCAGCTGGCTGTATGTGGAGAAGTGGGGGAATCAAACCCAGTTCTCCAGATTACCAGATTACTACTAAGCTTGCTCTCATTAAATGTCCATACAACCCTACACAGTGAAAAATGAATATGAATCCAAAAGGATATGTACAGAAAACACCTACACTGAAGCCATGTGATATTCCACAAAGGAATACTTGAAATTTCTCCTTGTGAATATTAATTAGGTGTAACAGGAGTTAGCTTGCTAAATTTTAAACAGAAACTCTCTGTTTCTCAATTACCCTTTGCTTTTTAAAGCTATTCGTGACTTAGAACTATGGTAACTACTCAAATAAGATCTTGTCTAGGAATTAATATTACAGACAGAGGACCTTCATTAAGCAGTGAATCCTTGACGTCGACTATTAAACTATCTTAGGAGGAGCATGTAAAACCTGCTCCCCGATAAGATTTGAAACCTTCCCTTCTGCGGGAAGAACACCAGATTATTTTTAATTGCTGGCCTCACTTTCTATGAGAAGATGCTTCATGCTGGCACACTTAAATTCATTACCAACAGTGCTAACTAAAGGCCAATATCTAAATGTCCCTTACTTGGAGAGAATCTTCACCTACTCAGCTAAACCCCCTGAATCCCATTGAGCATGTTTTCTTTTACTGCAAGCGACATAATCGCTGCCTAGAACAACTCTTCAAGTCAATAATTTTATACAACTATTTATTATTTATTTGTATACAGCCCTCCCCTGAGTCTCAGGGCAGTTCAAATGGAACATATTGATAAATGATGGCTCCCAGAATACTAAAAAGATAACTAGTTACTTTCTTCAAGATCACTACCTTCAGCTGACCAAAATTATTGCCAGATTTCTGTACATTTCCCTATGCCCACACCATGATAGCGCTTGACTGCCTGAGTCTGAATTTTGATGGCTCACTTGCTTTTATGTATTAAATATATATTGTTTCCTTTTCTATGTGAATAACATTGAAGTTCAGTTTGAGTTAAGTATTAATATCATCCTTCTGTAACATGATTCTTTTTTCTTATTAGTTGTCCTATGGCTCCTTTGAATCAGAAGTGGATGGCCCCACCAGTTTCCCTTCCTTTTATCACATGTTTCCACATTTTCACCTTCAGTATGAGGGAATCGTCCAGATACTTCTGCATTTCAGGTGGAAGTGGGTTGGCCTCATCACTGTGGATGATGATGAGAAGGGGGATCGTTTTTTGCAGACGTTGGAGACAATGTTTTTCAGGAATGGAATCTGTATGGCCTTTGCAAAAAAAGCTAAAAGACAAATCCAATGGGACAACATGGGTTTTCTGACCAATTTTCTAGACAGTAGTAATGCAAATTTCTTGAATAGCAATGCCAACACAATTGTCGTATCTGGAGAATCTGGAGTAATGGTTTGGCTGACAGCCATTATCTTTCTGCCTTCACTTTTAATGAATTTTACAGAATACGTGGAGAGAACCTCTGCAGGAAAGGTGTGGATTACAACAGCCCAGATGGATTATGCATTCAATTCATTTCAAAAAGTTGATTATATAGAAATATTCCATGGGGCTCTTTCCTTCTCAATTCATTCAATGGGCATACCAGACTTCCGGAATTTTGTTCAGCATTATAAGCCTTCCTTGGCAAAAGGGGACGGTTTCATCAGGGATTTCTGGGAACAAGTGTTCGATTGTACGCTACCAGGTTCCCATAACCCTGCTACATCTGGTGAAATGTGCTCTGAAGAGGAGAGACTGGAGACTGTCCCAGCATCTATTTTTGAAATGAGCATGACTGACCATAGCTACAGTATATATAATTCTGTCTATGCCCTTGCACATGCCCTACACAGCTTGGACTCATCTAGAACCAACCACAGAACAATGGCTAATGGAAGCAGCTTGGCTTCCTTGAACGTGCCACCTTGGAAGGTAATTACTCATCACTGGGGTGGTGACACTCCCCTGTCATGCTTAATATTCAATCTGTTGGAAAGAGTGCAGGGAATTTGATTTTGAAGTCTTTTTTGTGCCCAAATGAGACTCAGAATGTCACCGTTGTCCTGAGTTTCCTACCCAGTGAGTTTTCTCTCTCCTTCTAAATCTCCACATTCTCTGGATATTGTTGCCATCATCAAGTCATAGCAAAAAGGTTACTCTCTGCCCATTGATTTGTGTGTCTTTCTAGGCTAAGCTGCCAGATTCTCTTGAGAAGGATGGTGGCAGCAGCCCCTCCCTTCCTTTCTTTTAGTACACTTGAGTCAAACAGGGGCTTTCATGTGGCTCACAGAGACCAGAATGACTGCTATTTCAATAAAATACATTTTATTAAAGATTCGAAAATACACATAGCAGTTGTAAGAACAAGATATTGAGCAAAGACAAAAAAACCTGTTAAAACAAAAGCTATAACTCAGGGGTCCTCAAACAATGGACCGTGGGCCACAGTTATACGGCCCACCAAGTTTTTTTTTGCTGCCGCTGCCTGTCCTGCTTAGCAGCAAACTTGTCCCCCACAGTGCGCATGTGTAGAATGTGCGCCACATTCTCCAACTCCCCTCCTTCTCTGTCCCTCGACTCTCACAGCACTCACAGCATCAGGGTGAGCTAGGGCCCACAGAGCCTATATAAGGCACATGTGTGTGGGTTCCAGGCCTCTTGCTCAAGATATCATGGAGAGTGGCTTGCTCTCTGTGGTGACGAAGGCCAGGTAGGAGGCCATTCCCCCCCACCCCACCTGGGCCTGTCTTCAGGTGGGGATTGATGGCCCAAATGGGGGGTGGTAGAGCCAGAGGCTCCCTCAGAGCAGAACAGAGGCCTTGGAGATGGTCGGACTCACAGAGCTTCTGCCCGACTCCTCCCTTTTTCAAGCAGCACTCGAGCGCTGCGCCCGGTCATGTTGGTGCCAGTGAAATGTGAGTGTGACAGGGTTGCTAGGAGTGTGGCAGGGTTGCTAGCCTAGAGCTCTTTTGGAGAAGTGGGCTCATGCCAGCGGGTAGCAGGCGAGTGCTGGTGCAGCCCAGCCAGGGCCAGCCACCCATGAGAGCGGCTGGCTTGGCTCCACAGAGCTGAGACTCACCCCCTGTTTAGAAAGTTTGAGGACCCCTGCTCTAACTGTAACATAACCGGAATGATTGGAAACAGACTTCCCAAGTTGCAGTCCTTTAGAAAACATCTATCAAATTGCTGCAGTGTTTTCAGATATCTCCCTCTGAGTCTAGGCAGAGAATAGCCAATGGTTCAAAACCTCATGGGGGGGGGATTGAATGAAGATGCCAAGAGGACCTCATGACTAATCGCTGTTCAAGAGATCTTGGTTTTCTACTGATAGTGGTACCAGTCCTTGGGCAGCAAATATCAGGATTCTTCAATGGTGTATATCTACTGAATATGTGCCAGTGACTATGAACGATGGCTGTTGCATGAAATACTGGAGATTATATCCACCCCTTCCCCCAGTGTGAGGCTTTAGGAATTCCCAATATAAAGCCATGGAGATTGCAATAAATCCTATAGAATCATGGTCTCTTACCTCTTCTTTACTGTCCAATGGCTGTTGGGACATGAAAGACAAATGTTACCTGTTCTTCCTTGAAATATGGTTCATAAAGGTCTCCAATGACCAGCAGCAACTCTTCGGAGTGTCCAACCAATGGCACATACATTACCTAGTACCTGATCTTTTACCTAGAAATGCTGGGGATTTTCTCTGGGACCTTCTGCATGCCAAACAAATGCTCAACACTGAGCTATGGATACTTCCCTTATGCCACCATTGGATGGAGCAATACCAAAATTGATCTTTTTTGATATTCTCTATGCAGCAGTCATTCCAGAATCATACCTCTTTCCTTTGCTGTGTGTTTAGCAATTGAAGTTTATTCTCGTGAGCAAAAATAAACGGCAATCATAAATGCCTACTCTCCTGTAAGAGGGGAATCTAAAAATCTGTTTGAAAGAGAAAGGCATTGGTTAGCACACTCCACAACATCCCATTAATTCCTTGCCCCTTAATTCTTCTTCTCTTTCCCCTAAGCTCCACACCCTTCTTCAGAGAATTGCTTTCAACAATAGTATCGGAGAGGAAGTGGCCTTTAATGAGCATGGAGAAATGAAAGGCGGAATTGACATTACCAACTTGATCACTTTTCCGAATAACTCCTATGTCAGAGTCAAGATCGGGAGGGTGGATCCACAGGAACCTCTTAGTAAAAGAGTAATCATTCATGAGGACAGGATTAAGTGGAACAGACACCTTAGGCAGGTGAGACAGCACCACAGTGTTTCTCCTATACAAAAGCCTTTGCCATTTAAGGCAATGGGCAGGCATAAGCTTTTTAAGTACAGCAAATGGCCTCCATGATTTTTTAAAAATCTATGGAATTTGCCAAGTCATCTCTGAGCTCAATGAGCAAGCCATATTTCAACCATCGTTCGTTCCATCTTGCGTTGGGGACTATGCATTCCTCTCGCACACAAGGAGCCAGCTTTGAGATCTGAGATAACATGCTTGCATCACTATTAAGAACTTAATTCTGAAGCACAGTGCTCACAATTGCTTCTCAGTTTTAAATTCTTACTTTCTTCAAGGACAGGTGCCTCCTCTCTCTCGCTGTAATGATAACTGCAAGCCTGGCTATAGCAGGAAGAAGAAGGAAGGGGAGAAATTCTGCTGCTACCTTTGTGATCGGTGTCCGGAAGGGAAAATGTCAGACAAAGAAGGTAGGAGATGCTCTGATGAAGATCACTTCTGTTAAAAGGTTAAATATTTGCACAGTAAGAAGACATCAAAAAAGACTTAAAGTATTTGCTGGCATATAAGACTACTTCCCCCCCCCCGCTGAAAAACACGCCTCCAAGTGGGGGGGGGTCGTCTTATACACCGGGTGCACTTCAGTTGGGATAGACATAGCTGCCCAGAGTGGCCCATAGTACTGTATTTTGAGTGGAAATGTTGGAGGGTTGTCTTATACGCCCAGTCGTCTTATACGCCGGCAAATACGGTAGTTGCTGTTTGTTTTCATTATGCATTAAGAACACATAACAGAGATACAATCCCATAGAATCAGACAAGTGCTCCAGAAGGCCAGCAGCCTTTTTAAATAGTAGCCAGCCAATTCAGGTGAATGACCAACAACAGGGAACAGGGAACCTTCCCTTGATGTTGCCTTCTAACTCTGGTGTTCAAAGGTTTGCTGGCTGCAAGTGTGGATGTTTTCACTAGCCAACATTGGAGCCCTTGATAGACTATCATCCAAGAATCTGTCTGATTCCCTTTTTAAAGTTGCCCACATATGTGACCATCTTTACGTCAACAGGCAGCAAATTCCAAGTTTTTTAATATGTGGGGTTTAAAGAAGAATTTCTGATTGCCTGAACTGAAGTTATTACCTATCAGTTTCCCAGGGTAACCTACGATTTTTTTAATGGGAGGGAGAAAAAATTATTATATTTGATACATTATTTTTCAACCTCCTGCTCTCTTTGCTATATTCCCCCCTCTCCCTGCTCGTGCCCCTAGTATCAGCTACAATGGGCATTAATTCTAAAACACAGACACACACAAGGAGCAAACCCTTTTGTATTCTGAAATTCAGCAGGCACTACGTCACACACAGACACACAGGCAGACCAGGCAAGGCCTGGAGAGGCATTGTTGGGCCTGGGGGAGGCACTACTGGACAGCCCATAACCCATACCCCTAAAGTGCTACTGAGGGATGGGATGGAGTTGGAGTTGGAGGCCAGTTCTTCTCCCTCCCTGCCAGCCACAAAAGCCCTGCCTAGGTCTGCATATGTCTAAATGAGGCTTTCAGGGTGGTGGAGAGGTGGAAATTGTGGTTGCCAGTCCCTTCTTCCTCCCTACCACCCAAAAGAGCACCACCGAGGGCCATGCAAACTGCAGTAGGGCTTTCAGGGGTGGGAGGGAAGAGGTGGCAGCCAGCCCCTTCTCCCTCCCCAGCACCCACAAGAGCCCCACTGAGCCATGCAGGCCACGGAGGGGCTTTCTGTGGTGGGGGGAGGTGGGCAGTCCTTTTTCTTTCTGTGCCACTCCCAATAGCCCCTCATAGAGCTATGCAAAGAATGGCACACTTTTGGTGGATGCAGGGGGTGGCGGCAGGAGGTGGCAGAATGAGGCCACAGAACAGATCTACATAGGGCCATTATAATGTAGCCTGTTTTATTTTCACTTTGAATAGTGGTAGTAATGTATTAGTGCAATAGCCACAGGACTCATTATCATGAAGTACACAAACTATAAAAACAATAAAATGCCATAAAAAGCAGAAGTAAAAACTCAGTTCTAAACTTACAAAAGAAAATTAGGTAGGATAGGAGTAAAATGGACACGTATAAATTGGTATGCAAAAATATGTTTTAACTTGATTGAAGGAAGAATAAAGGATACATCCCTAAATACAATGGATACATTTGCATTCACCAATAACAAACTGATATGGTCCTCTACTGCAGTGGTCCCCAACCTCCAGTCCGGGGACCGGGACCGGTCCGTGAATCAGTCGGTACCGGGCCATGGCTCCTCCCTGTCCTCCTCCCTGGCTGTTGCCTCGGGGGCTGCCCTGCCACTCTGCCACTGGCTCACCTTTGGTGCTCTCCAGCGGCCACCATGTCTGGGGCTCCCCCTTGGTGTGGCACTGCACAGCTGCTGCTGGCAGTGCTCCTCAGCAAGTGGTGGGGAATTAGCGGCACTGATGGGAAAGCAAGTGGAGCAGGGGCTCAGGCAGCGGTGGCAACGTCCCTCAGCAAAAGACTACTCCCCCCCGGGCATCAGTAAAATTTTCAAGCGTTGACTGGACCCTGGTGATAAAAAGGTTGGGGACCACTGCTCTACTGTTCGAAGGGAATATAGAATGAACTGAAGTAGCCTATAATGCATGGAATCATATAATGGAATCTATAAATACTCCACAGGACAGAATTCAGATTAAAGAAATTGAATTCCTGGCCACCATGAGGGCTTCGTTCTGTTTTAAGGAAAGATCATTAGTAGAAAAACTTTGACTGGTATCAATAGACTCCACCAAAAAAGTACCTCAATACTCCATACAGGAATTATGCCCTTATTTCAATATATCCCAGAAGAAACAAATTGGGACATCACTTCTGATATATTTTAAATGTTACATAAATCTCTTCTTGTTGGATGAAATTGTCAAATTAAGTTATATTCTCTTTTCAGACATGGATAATTGCATCACTTGCACTGAATATCATTATCCAAACCAAGGACAAGACCACTGCCTTCCCAAGATCCTAAATTTTCTGTCATTTATGGAGCCTATGAGCATTATTTTAGCCTCTTTAGCTCTTTCCTTCTCTCTGATAACAGCTCTGGTGCTTCTGGCCTTCATAAAGCACCAGAACACACCCATCGTTAAAGCCAACAACCGGACCTTGACCTACGTTCTGCTCACCTCCCTTCTCCTTTGCTTCCTCTGCTCTTTACTCTTCATTGGACAGCCTAACGAGGTGACTTGCCTGCTCCGACAGATGACGTTTGTCATCATATTCTCTGTTGCTCTTTCTTCTGTCCTGGCAAAAACAGTGACTGTTATTGTGGCATTTATGGCCTCTAAGCCAGGAAGCCTTTTTCGAAAATGGGTGGGGAAACATTTGGCATATTATATTGTTGTTTCTTGCTCCTTTGTTCAAGTTCTCATTTGCACGGTTTGGCTTGGTTCTTCTCCTCCCTTCCCAGATTTGGACACCCATTCACTGAGTAGAGAAATCATATTGCAATGCAATGAAGGGTCAGTCACCATGTTTTACTGTGGCCTGGGTTACATTGGAATTCTTGCCACTATATGCTTCATTGTAGCTTTCAAAGCTAGAAAGCTGCCTGACAGTTTCAATGAAGCCAAGTTCATCACCTTTAGTATGTTGGTCTTTTGCAGTGTGTGGCTGTCCTTTGTGCCTACCTACCTGAGCACTAAAGGAAAAGATATGGTAGCCGTGGAGATCTTCTCCATCTTAGCCTCCAGTGCAGGATTACTAGGCTGTATCTTTTTCCCCAAATGTTTTGTCATTCTCTTGAGGCCTGAATTAAACAGAAGAGAGCAACTGATTAGGAAAAGGCATTAAATTCTTTCTCAGCCACCCACTTGTTTTCCAGATGTTCCACAATTTGAGATTTGCAAAAGTGCCTGCATGGCAGAAGGTAATTAAACTCCACATTCAAACTTACCTTGGTGTTACTAACTTGTTCAGCCGAACTTCAATTTGGGTAGTGGGAAGACCAGGTGATTGGAATCTCAGCTGAAAAATTCTCATTTTTTGGAAAACAATGTTTTGAGTCATGAGACCTGTGAGATCCCTCCTGATCACAGGTAATCAGTAGTTTTCCTGGTATTTTGGTTGAAATTCTAGTCTATCCACCAGCTTGAGCAAATAGTCCTTAAAATAGTGAACCCACTGTGTCAAATGCTGCTAGTAAATTAAAAACCCGTTCTTTCAAAAAATGAAGTAAGGTTACCATCAGTTGTTCATTCCAGTCTACGTTATCTGAACATACCCATTTCACGCCATCTTAGTTGAGATGCACTAGTCCAACCTGACCATTAATTGCCTGGCCCAGCTGATACATTCTCTGAAAGGAGGCAACTGAGGAGATTAAAACAACGCCTTCATTGAGGTGTTCAAAACTAACACTTCCTTCAAAAACTACAGCTGCCAGTGAGACAGAATATCAAGGCTCAAAAGACAGTGTGTAGCTTAATAAGCCTAATTAAGGAATGAGCAGCAACACCATCCTGGAGAGCAAGCTGAAGAGGCCCAAAGTCCTCCATGCTGATATAGTCCTACAGATATTAAGTTAAGCTCTCTCACATTGTGGACAACCAGGATTCTGCACTGGGGTCGACGTAACCTTGGGTGTGATTTCTGCTGTTTTGCTAACTTCTTATTCCTTTCAGGTTTTTATCAGCACACCCTTATAGAGTTTCCTGGTCATAGGTCAACTTAATGATCTCTGCTGCTGGGGCATTGCTGGTACCTGCATCATGAACATTTGCATAGGGAACAGATGAACCAGATATGTGTCCCCTTATTTGATCCACATGTTGTCCCAGCACACAGCCAACTGGTGGATCTGCCCAGTAGGATAATGGCCCCTTAGCTCATGACACAATAGCTGGAATCGATACTAAATCAGAACTATAATACAGGATCACTTGGAATAAATGTGTGGACAGACCATTGAACACCTCTTGGAGAGGAGTGACAACTGGAGTGTCTCGGGGATGTGTTCTGGGCCTTGTACTGTTCAATATTTTAATAAATGTTTTAGATGAATAAATTGAGGGGTGCTTGTTGAATTTTCAAGAGCCTCTTGTGGCGCAGAGTGGTAAGGCAGCCGTCTGGAAGCTTTGCCCATAAGGCTGGGAGTTCAATCCCAGCAGCCGGCTCAAGGTTGACTCAGCCTTCCATCCTTCCGAGGTCGGTAAAATGAGTACCCAGCTTGCTGGGGGGTAAACGGTAATGACTGGGGAAGGCACTGGCAAACCACCCCGTATTGAGTCTGCCATGAAAACGCTAGAGGGCGTCACCCCAAGGGTCAGACATGACTCGGTGCTTGCACAGGGGATACCTTTACCTGCTGAATTTTCATATGATACTAAATTGAGAGGGGCAACAAACACAGCATTAGACAGAATCAGGATGCAGGATGATCTTCACCCATTTGAAATTCTAACTCCTCTCCAGAAGGAAACAGAAAACAAATCAGAAATGAAGTCTCAAAATTCTGGCTACAAAAGCCAACACTGACCCATTCATGACTAAAATAAGGGACTGGAGAGAGACATGTTTCTTGTTGCTACTCCATATCTCTCGAATAGCATATAAAACTGACAGTTGCAAAACAAAGAAATTAGGTTAATATCTGAGATCATCTTAAAACCAGGCTGAACCTAATGAAAAAAATCTTTAGAGGAGACCCAGGAGTGTCAAATTGTAAAGACATGCCTTTGGATTGCAAATGGAAGAATCTGTGATATTCCTGCTGATACTAAGGCTCCTTGCTTTTATGTAAATTTTAGAGTATGAAGTGCTCTGGAAACAATCCCCCTCAGATTCCACATCAGTGGTATCAGCCAGCTGATATCCTGATAGGGAGAATTGTTACTCATATGGGTTGTTTTAAGCAGAAGGTTTTATTTCAGCAGTGCTCTGACCAGAATGATAAATGCCTTTTCCTTATCAGTTGCTCTATAAACATTTAAACCAGCTCCTAATAATATCACTAGACATGACGAGCACACTGACTTGACACATTCATTGCGTTATCCATTTATACTTCAAGGTCTCTTTCCTCATGAGGTTTACATCAGTTCAGACTTCATTATTATTATTTATTTATTTATTTATTTATTATATTTATAAAGTAGCATCTACTTGAAGTTTGGGGTGGGTTGGTTGTCACCTTACTCTTTCATGTGTTGAACATTCCTGTGCATTTATTTCTAGACTTTTTGAGAAGTTACAGGAAGACAGATTTAAAGGAAACCAGATAAATTGACCACAGTAGAGCTTAGCGATGCTTTAAGGCAAGACACTGTCTTGTAAGAAATTGAGAAGAATCAACGAGAACCACAAGAGTTCTTTAACCTCAACGGGATTCAGACACTTAGTTGAATATCTCCTTGAAAGTGCAAATGGAGACTTTGTTTCTTACATATTTTTAATGTCAGGACCAGTGTATAAACTGTTTTCATCATGGGGTGATATTACAACTCTCGCTACAAAATCTTCTGCTTCTTGAATGATGAAAGTACCTATATACGTTATCTTTTCCTTTCAGATAGGGATTATTGTATCACTTGTTCTGAAACCCAAACCAAGGACAAGACGGCTGCCTTTCCAAGGTTCCAGACTTCCTTTAATTTCTAGAGCCTATGAGCATTAAAGTAGTCTTTTTAGCTCTTTTCTTATTTCTTATTTATCAAATATTACACATTAAATATTAACTATTAACTGATGATGTTATCTGTTCAGTCGTGTCCGACCCTCGGCGATTCTATAGGAAAGTTTTCACCATACTTTTCTATCAATGGCTGCTTCCAGGGGAAGGACCTCGAAACACACCCCGTCTTTTTTGCTAAGAAAATTCTATATTAAGTCCATCAACTATGGTATGGTGTGGTAGGCCGCACAAGCCACGAAGTACTGAACTATTAACTATTGATTAAATATTTAATATTGTTATTACTGTAATGATACGTTTGAATATTTTATTTTTGTAAGTCTCAAATACAAAACACCAGTTGGGGATTGTGTGTGTGTGTGTGTGTGAGAGAGAGACAGAGAGAGACAGAGAGAGACAGAGAGAGACAGAGAGAGACAGAGAGACACACCAGCACTGTTTCACAGATCTGATGTCCTTGCAGCCTCAATTGATCCTTTTCCCTACTGGGATATTATGCAAAAACAGACGTCCCACTCCTCTCCTCTATAAAGATTTTTTCAGGGGGTGGATGGGTGGATTAGTGGGGTTGAAAACCACCATGTATGTGTGTGTGTGTGTGTGTGTGTTTATGTGGACAGGTTGTGACCTGCCACAAGCCGGTTCGGGAGTGGTGGGTAATAAGTTTAAATAATAAATAAACAATAAATAATTACTGAAACAGGACAACAAAGTGCAGCACTATTTTACAGATCTGATGTCCCCACAGCCTCATATGATTCTTTTGCCTCGCGTGATGTTACTCGAAAACGCAGCAGACTAGAAAACATTTTATGCTCTTTATTTTACCAGCAGCAAATCAAAAAGCAGACGCAGGGCAAAACTGTGCATGAAACATTAGGGTTACATGCCTCTATCTTGGGAGACTGGCACCATAAACTGGACCCGTGCCACTAATCCTGACCTCTAAATGAAGAAATGAGGTGGCATTTTCAGCTTTGGTATTGTGCCCATGGGCTACGCTTTCCTGTGAGCCTTCCCCCCCCGAAAAAGTCATCTTTCGCCAAGCACTTAATAGTGAGGGTGATCTTGCAACATTGTGATAGAAAGATCTGTAAGACCCCCTAGGACTAAAGATATTATCGTTATGTGAACAGCCAACTTGCATTTTTATCTGCCCCTTTCATCCCTTTTTTGGGGTAGAACTGGGAATTATTTGGTTTTCTTGTTATTTATTATTACCTTCTATTTGTAGTATTTTTTATGTCTGTGGTTTTAAAGGGAAATTTATTGAGGCTTTTCATACAGACGTTTGTACCCCGCCATGAGGTGTTGGGAAGTAGAGAGTAAGAAATCTAAATAATGATAATGATAATGATAATGATAATGATAATGATAATGATAATGATAATGATAATAATAATAATAATAATAATAATAATAATAATAATAATAATAATAATAATAATTTGTTTCTAAGCTGAGAAAACTGTAAATCACATGGCTTAGCATAGGGTTTAGATACTGGATATTTAGGGTGAGTTTTACTGAACTTTGGATGATTCTATTTCCTTTGTTGCTTTACCATGTTTTTTTCCCCGTAGACTACTTCGAACAGTCTGTCAAGACAAGTGTTACAGAATGTTCTAAATAAATTAAGAAATAGTTGAATCAGAGGAAATGTTCACAGTTATTGCATTGTCACTTTCCTTCTGGGAATCCTCAGGTCTTTCTTTGGATAATTTCATGGAGGGAAAGTTTGAGCTCCGCATTCCAGCTGCTGGTCTTGCGACTGAGGAGCAACAATAAGATCAGACAAATATATTTGCTCCACTATTTCTGCAGCTAATTACCCAGAACTCAAATAAGAGTCTTCCAGAGGAGATTATCTCCGCTATAATTATCAGAATCAATGTCATTTCTTCACCTTGTCAAAGTTCCAGTACCCTTCCTGAAGGAAATGGAAAATAAATCAGAAATGAAGTCTCACATTTCTGGTTATAAAAGCCACCAGTGAGTCATTTACTGCTAAAATGGAGGATTAGAGAAATGTGGTTTTCATATCAGTACTCACTATCTCTTGAGTAGCATACAAAGCAGATAAATGGGCCATGAAAGACAAGGATCATATGTGTATGCTTCAACAGTGTGTTGGATGAGGTAGGAGACATCCAAATAATCTTTTTGAAATCGGAAGCTACCTGACAATCGTATGGAGGAGACAAAGAAGAGGAGAAAAGGCATTTTAGATTGCACATGGCAGAATATGTGATGTTGCTGTTGTTACCAAAGCTGCTTGCTCATGTATGAATTACGTAGCATGAAGTGCACTGGAAACAATCCTCCTCAGATTCCATATCAGTGGTATCAGCCAAGAGAAATCCTGATTGGTGGAATTGTCACTCATATTGGCTGTGGCTCCCAGAAGGTTCCATTTCGTCAGCACTCTGACCTGGAATATAGATGCGATCCAATGTAAGGGATGAGGGCATATTTTGGGTACCAAAACAAAGTAATCACACTCCAGGGACAATCATTATAGGCATCATTGCTTCATTGATAATTTATTGATAATAGACTGCACTTTTTATGGTCGGAGCATTTATGCACTGAGCATTCCTAGATTACAAAATGTACAGCATGAATCAGGGATTTTTTTCATTGCACAAAATATCCATTCATTGGCTGTGCTATTTTGAAAAAGGTCAGTTCAGGACTGGGGAGGACAAAGCTAAAAAAGAAGTAATGAGACCTAATATTTGAAAAACAATATAGAGTAACTTGAGAGATAATCTCAGTATGATGAAAATGTAAAAGTATTTCAGTGCCATAAGAGACTTGTGATGTTGATCTGTAAAGTCTGAACCAAGGGTGCATCCGTAGTCATGATTTTTCAACCCTCGGGTTACAGATCAGTTGCATTTTTTACTAACGACATAAAGGAAGACGTGAAAGACATTATGTATAATTTGGAGAAAGGAGAATGTCTAGCCCATTTTTCACTACAGTAAAAGTCAGAATCACTGAATGCATTTTTATTACCAATATATAGATAGAACAGACATATGAAAGTGCTTCCTAACAGAGCACTGGCTATACTGAAGGTGACTGGATTACACATCTTAAAGGGGCTTAGGAAAATTCATGGATATATTAAGGGCCCTTTCTTTGGGTAAGTGACAGGAACAAGCAGTATCCATGAGAATGTCAGTCATTGGGGGCAGTCGGGATGGCTGATGGCTCCATGTCCAACTTGATAGTTTTCCAGCAGCATTGTGCTATAGGACATGAAAATGTAGAACACATGGGCCTTATATCTCATTCATCTGGAACCTTCTTATGTTCTTAGACATACTACTGTGATGATCCAGATTATCTTCTAAAACAATAACTGGTTTTCTTTGCAGGCTACTAACAAAGTTCTACCAGCACATCCTCGCCTTAGTGTTTGCAATCTATGAGATCAATCAGAACCCCAACATACTGCCCAATGTCACTCTTGGGTTCCACATCCGTGACACCACCACAGTTCAAAAGTGGATCCACGGGATCACCCTGGACCTCCTCTTTGCATCACCTGAACTTGTTCCAAACTACAAATGTGGCACCGAAAAAAACATGATTGGAGTCATTGGGGGATACAGTTCTGAAACCACAACAGACATGGCAACTATCTTAAATCGTTACAAGATCCCACAGGTAAGATTGGAGAACTGAAACTATTTGGACTTTCACATGTAGCGAGATTGAGAACTATTCCAGGGTACATAGTCGCTGTGGGGCAAAGAATGAAACAGGCATCCTTGAAATCATAACCAAATCACCCCATAAGGGTCAAAAATATTTACTAGGCTGTTCTCTACAGGGCAATCTCCTTGATGTGAATGCCAACTTCATTACTCTTTAAGAAGTGCTATTTTTGATACCCTTAACTTTTATTGCCCAAAGTATTCTCAAAGTGAATCAGTATAACTATACTTGCTCCCCCCACAACAGACAACCTATGAGATAGGTGAGGCTGAGAGAATTCAGAGAAAACTTTTATTGACCCAAGGTCACCCAGCTGGCTTTAGGTGGAGAAGTGGGGGACCAAACCCAGTTCTCCAGATTACACCAAGCTTGCTCTCTTTAACTGTCCATAATGCCCTGCACATTGAAAAATGAATATGAATCAAAGAGGAGGTGTGCACACAACTCAATTACTGAAGCCAAGTGATATTCCACATAGGAAAATTTCTAGTTTCTTCTTGTGAATGTTGATCAGGGAACCAGGAGAAAGCTTGTTAAAGTTTATTCTATATTATCTGTTTCTCTGTTACCCTTTGTCCTTTAAAGATATACTTGATTTGTAACTATAGTATCTACTCCAATTGGATCCTGGATAGTCATACATTCATTGTCATACATTCACTGGATGCCTCACTTCAAGAAGGACGTAGATAAAATTGAAAGGGTGCAGAGGAGAGCGACAAAGATGATCTGGGGCCAAGGGACCAAGCCCTATGAAGATAGGTTGAGGGACTTGGGAATGTTCAGCCTGGAGAAAAGGAGGTTGAGAGGGGACATGATAGCCCTCTTTAAGTATTTGAAAGGTTGTCACTTGGAGGAGGGCAGGATGCTGTTTCTGTTGGCTGCAGAGGAGAGGACACGCAGTAATGGGTTTAAACTTCAAGTACAACGATATAGGCTAGATATCAGGAAAACATTTTTCACAGTCAGAGTAGTTCAGCAGTGGAATAGGCTGCCTAAGGAGGTCGTGAGCTCCCCCTCACTGGCAGTCTTCAAGCAAAGGTTGGATATGCACTTTTCTTGGATGCTTTAGGATGCTTAGGGCTGATCCTGCGTTGAGCAGGGGGTTGGACTAGATGGCCTGCATGGCCCCTTCCAACTCTATGATTCTATGATTCATTCATTTGGATTTTTATACTGCCCTTCCATATAGCTCTGGGTAGTTCACATAGAGCATTGCAAGAAAATAGTTACATAGAACATTATAACAATAACAATCATAAAATAACATAACATAGCATGTCAACGTGAAGAGTATATCAGCAGAACAACAAAGACATATCCCTGGGGAGGTCATATTGTTCAGTCATAAAGTGGTGTTCAGGGTGGGAACCAGATTCAGATTTAGTTTATTAGTCGGCCATTGGCCATTTCCAGCAAATTGACTGTACAGTACAAAAGTCAGTTAAAATTAAGACATCAAGCTGGTAAAATCACAGGTAGTAATAAAAGTAATAAAATAATAAAAAGTTACACAGATAAAAAGGAACCATAATGATTAGGGTTTTAATCCTAATTGCACAATTTGGACCTGATTTTCCTGGCTGCGAGAGCAAACAGTGCGACTCTGTTGGTAACGTAGGCATCGATATCACACAATAAAAAGATCATATACTCAGTTTTTGAGAGGCCTGAGGTGGTAGGGAGTATTCTTTTAATAAACTTGCCTCTTGGTTCATCACAGAGGGGGCAGTCCATTACATAGTCTGTGAGGTCCTCTATCACTCCCCTATCACATTTGCAGATGCATTCAGATAGGGGGAGATGGGAGAACCAACTACTACACACTGCTATGGGTAAGGATTGGAACCTTAAATGAGTAAATGCCATCCTGAGTGTTAAGGATGGCAGACTCTCCAGATATGAAGATCTGCAATGAATTCTCTTGAAATGTTTAAAAAGAGGGACAGCTCTGGACCGAGCAATTATATCACCATCTAGAACTGCATCCATTTGATAGATCCATTTCCAGAGCTCCTTTACTGAGCTTCCAGGCCTGATTAGATCGTCTGGGATAGAGTAGTATAAGATAATACTATTTATGTACTCTAGATGGATTCTATCAGTAATGGAAGTGAAGGGTGGGAACCAGCAGATGTTTTGAGTTGGTTGGCCTCAAACAAATGCCTGGTGAAGGAACTGGAATTAATATATTACAGAGAGAGGACTTTCTGACTTCCACCCATGAAGGAAGCTCACCTGGAGGGAACATAAGAGTGAGTCATTTCAGTAGGAGTTCTAACAATTATCGAACAACTTCCCAAAAAGCACACCTGCCCCCCTCCTTTTCAATCTTGATGAACCAGTTAAATGCTGTTTTATTAATGACTTGTTTGACTAACTAAATCTTTTAATCACAGAGATTTAAAATTATGGCATTTCATGTATTTTATTGACATTATTAGACACCTTGAGTGCTGCAAGGTGAAAGATGGTTGGGGAATGTTTTAAATATATGTATTAATTATCAGAAGGAAGAGATATACAAAACATGTGGTTTTTGATAAATTTATAGTGGGGATAATATAGGTTCAAAAACTGTGGTGACATTTTAACACCTTGTGAAAGAAGGTGGTGATGAATAGAAATTTCACTGGTTCAATGTTTAAACCTCAATGAACAACGAGCTTATAATATTATTAAGCAGCAAAAACTTGACATCAGTGATCAAACTATCCTAGAAGGAGAACATAAATCCTTCTCCCCCAAAAACATTTGATATTTTCCCTTCTGTGGAAAGAACAGATTCTTTTTCATTGCTCGCCTCACATTCCATTAGAAGACTCTTCATGCTGGCATTACCAACAGTGCTAACTAAAGGCCAATATTTAAAAGCCCCTTACTTGGAGAGTCTCTGCACCTATTCAGTTAAACAACCTGAATCCCATTGAGCAAGTTTTCTTTTACTGCAAGCGACAGAACCACATAGAACAACTCTTGAAATCATTAATCAGAAGTGATGTCTCCCAAAATACAAAGAAGATAACTAGTTACTTTCTTTAAGATCACTACCCTCAGCTGATGAAAATTATTGTCAGGTGTCTGTAATTATCCTTATACCCACACCATGATAGCGCTTGACTGCCTGAGTCTGAATTTTGATGGCTCACTTTCTTTTATATATTAATTTTAGGGTTTCCTTTTCTATGCAAATAATGATAGTGAAGTTCAGTTTGATTTAAGTATTTCTATTATCCCTCTGTAACATGGTTCTTTTTCTTATTAGTTGTCCTATGGCTCCTTTGAATCAGATGTGGATGGCCCAACCAGTTTCCCTTCATTTTATCACATGTTTCCACACGTTCACCTTCAGTACGAGGGAATCATCCAAATACTTCTGCATTTCAGGTGGAAGTGGGTTGGCCTCATCACTGTGGATGATGAAAGGGGAGATCGTTTCTTGCAGACTTTGGAGCAGATGCTTTTCAGGAATGGAATCTGTGCAGCCTTCACAAAGAAGGCAATGAAAGAGTTCCACTGGGATAATATGGATTTTCTAGACAATAGCAACACAAATTTCTTGAATAGCAACGCCAATGCAATTGTTGTATCTGGAGAATCCAGAACAATGATTTGGCTGGCAGTCATTATCTTTGTGCCTGCATTTTTCATGAATTTTACAGATTACATGGAGAAAACCTCCACTGGAAAGGTGTGGATTACAACAGCCCAGATGGATTTTGCATTCAACTCCTTTCAAAAAGTTGATTATATAGAAATGTTCCATGGGGCTCTTACCTTCTCAATTCATTCAATGGACATACCAGATTTCAGAAATTTTGTTCAGCATTATAAGCCTTCCTTGGCAAAAAGGGATGGTTTTATCAGGGATTTCTGGGAACAAGTGTTTGATTGTGCATTACCAGGTTCCATTAAACCAGCAATGTCTGGTGAAACGTGTACTGAAGAGGAGAAACTAGAGACTGTTCCGGCACCTTTTTTTGAAATGAGCATGACTGGTCATAGCTACAGTATATATAGTTCTGTCCATGCCATTGCACATGCCCTACACAGCTTGGGCTCATCTAGAATCAACCACAGAGCAAGGGCTAATGGAAGCAACATGACTTACTTGAATGTGCCACCATGGAAGGTAATTTCACTGGGGGGTGGGAGAACACTCCCTTGCCATGCTTAATGCTCAATCTGTTTCTAAGAGTGCAGGGAATTGGATTTTGAAATTGTTTCCTGCCCAACTGAGAGTCAGAAAGTCACTTAGTTGTCCTGAGTTTCCTACACAGTGAGTTTTCTCCCTCCTAAATTTCTCCATTCTCTGGATTTCGTTGCCATCCTCAATGCATAACAAAAAAAGGGTATTTTCTGCTCATGAATTTGTTTGGGTCATCCATTACTACAGTGTCTTTCTAGGCTTAACTCTTGGGTTCTCCTGAGAAGTAGGGTGGCTACAGCCCCTTCCTCCCTTTCTTTTGGTGCAGTTTTGTAAAACAGGAGGCTTTCATGTGTCTCACAGAGACCAGAGTAACTGCCATTTCATTGAAATATAGTTTATTATAAATTCAAAAATATACATAGCTGTTGTAAGCACAAAATACTGAGCAAAGACATATAAATCAGTTAAAACAAAAGGTGTAATTAAAAGCGTGCTAAGGACACCTAGCTTTATCTCCTCATGGACAGCTGCCCAGTCTCTCCCCCCCCCCCCCCGGGTACCATTTGCCAACTGTTTAGAAGCAGTGGCTGAGTGGCTTGAGATGAGTCGTCTGAATCTCAACCCCTCCAAGATGGAGGTTGTGTGGCTAGGAAGTAGTGGAGCAGATCAGGATTAGCCACCCTGGTAGGGAGACAATTTAGACTGTGACAAGGCCAGAAATTTGGGAGCGACCATGGATGCCTCACTAACTATGGAGGCACAGGTCAAGAGGGAAACTGACCAGACTTTTTCCTACCTTCTCCAGGCTCAGCTACTAGCACCCTACCTGTCCTCTGAACACCTGGGCAAGGTCATCCATGCAACTGTCACCTCCAGAATAGATTTCTGTAAGTCGCTCTATGTGGGACTCCCCTTGTCCTTGATCCGAAAATTGCAACTGCTACAAAATGCGGCTGCTAGGGTCCTCACAGGAACACCTTCCAGGGCCCATATTCAACCTGTGCTGAGGAACCTACATTGGTTGCCAGTTGCTACATGGATCTGGTACAAGGTCTTAGTTTTGACCTTCAAGGTCTTTTGCCATCTGGGCCCCACTGAACTGAGGGTCTTCCCATGCTCTATTCGCCCTGCAAACCTTTACGCTCCACAGGTACCAACTTGCTGGTCATTCCTGGCCCCAGGGAAGCATGTCTGTCCTAAACCATGACCAAGACTTTTTTAGTACTGGCACCTACCTGGTGGAATGAGCTCCTGGTTGAGGTACAGGTCCTGCAGGAGCTCTCAGTGTTCCACAGGGCCTGTAAAATGGAGTTCTTTCACCAGGTCTATAGTTGAGGCCCGGGCTGCCCCCCCCCCCGGAGCTAAGCAGCATGGAGCCATGTGTGAGCAATGGCTACATCTCCCTACTCCCTTATATAGATATGTGTTTAGGGGGATCGGAGAATTGAATTATATCACCAAGTTTATGCTCTGGTTTTAGTTTTATTGTAAGATTGTTTATGTCCCTTTATTGGTTTTAATGTGGTTTTTGTTGGGGTTTTATTGAGAACAATTGGTAACCTGCCACGAGCTATCCTTGCAAGTGGTAGGAATAAATTTAAATAGCAACAGTAGTAGTAGTAGTCGTAGTGCTAGTAGTAAATGTTACATAACTGGAATGATATGAAACAGATTTCAAAAGTTGCAGGCCTTAAATATATAATAGAAAGGCATTGGTGAGCACACTCCACAACATCCCATTAATTCCATTCCCCTTAATTCTTCTTCTCTTTTCCCTTAGCTCCACACCCTTCTTCAGAGAATTGCTTTCAACAATAGTATCGGAGAGGAAGTGGCCTTTAATGAACATGGAGAAATGAAAGGTGGAATTGACATTACCAACTTGATCACTTTTCCGAATAATTCTTATATCAGAGTCAAGATTGGGAGGGTGGATCCACAGGAACCTTTTAGTAAAAGAGTAATTATTCATGAGGACAGGATTAAGTGGAACAGACACCTTCTGCAGGTGAGACAGCACCTAAGTGTTTTTCAGATACAAAACCCTTTGCCATTTAAGGCAATGGGCAGCCATATGCTTTAAGGAGAGCAAATGGATTCTATGATTCTTTTTAATCTGTGGAATTTGCTAAGTAATATCTGAGTTCAATGAGCATGACACATTTCAACCATAGTTAGTTCCATCTTGTTTTGTAGACTATGCATTCCTCTCGCACATAAGGAGCCAGCTTTGAGACTGAGATATAAGGATTTAATTTTGAAGCACAATGCTCACAATTGCTTCTCAGTTTTAAATTCTTACTTTCTTCAAGGACAGGTGCCTCCTCTCTCTCGCTGTAATGATAATTGCAAGCCTGGCTATAGCAGGAAGAAGAAGGAAGGGGAGAAATTCTGCTGCTACCTTTGTGATCGGTGTCCGGAAGGGAAAATGTCAGACAAAGAAGGTAGGAAATGCTCTGATGAAGATCACTTCTGTTAAAAGGTTAAATATTTGCATGGTAAGAAAACATCAAAAAAGACTTAGATGCTGTTTGTTTTCATTACGCATTAAGAACACATAACAGAGATATAATCCCATAGGATCAGACAAGTGCTCCAACAAGGCCAGCAGCCTTTTTCAATAGTAGCCAACTAATTCATCTGAATGACCAACAACAGGGAACAGAGGCCATAACTTTCCCTTGATGCTGCCTTCTAACTCTGGTGTTCAAAGGTATCATACAGTACACAAACTATAAAAACAATAAAATGCCATAAAAATGCAGACGTAAAAACACAGTTCTAAACTTACAAAAGAAACTTATTCAGGATAGGATTAACATGGACACATATAAATTGGTATGCAAAAAAAATTTTTTTTAACTTGATTGAAGGTAGAATGTAGGATACATCCCTAAATACAATGGATGCATTTGCATCCACCAGTAGCAAACTGATGTGGTATTCTACTATTCCAGAGGAATGTAGATTGACCTGAAGCAGCCTATAATGTGTGAAATCATATAATGTAATCTATAAATACTTCACAGGACAGAATTTAGATTAAAGAAAACTGAATTCCTGGGCAGCACTAGGGCTTGGTTCTGTTTTAAGGAAAGATCATTACTAGAAAAACTTTGAGAGGTATCAAAATACTCCACCAAAAAGCACCTCAATGCTCCTTATCATGCCCAAATAACCCAGAAGGGATATAACTTCTGGGCATCACTTTTTATATATTTACAATGTTATATAAATCTCTTCTTGCTGTATGATATTGTCAAATTAAGTAATCTTTTCTTTTCAGATATGGATTATTGCATCACTTGCACTGAATATCATTATCCAAACCAAGGAAAAGACCAGTGCTTTCCCAAGATCCCAAATTTTATGTCATTTATAGAGCCTATGAGCATTATTTTAGCCTCTTTAGCTCTTTCCTTCTCTCTGATAACAGCTCTGGTGCTTCTGGCTTTCATAAAGCATCAGAACACTCCCATTGTTAAAGCCAACAACTGGACCTTGACCTACGTTCTGCTCATCACTCTTCTCCTTTGCTTCCTTTGCTCTTTGCTCTTCATTGGACAGCCTAACAAGGTGACTTGCCTGCTCCGACAGATGACGTTTGTCATCATATTCTCTATTGCTGTTTCTTCTGTCCTGGCAAAAACAGTGACTGTTATTGTGGTATTTAAGGCCTCCAAGCCAGGAAGCCTTTTTCGAAAATGGGTGGGAAAACATTTGGCATATTATATTGTTGTTTCTTGCTCCTTTGTTCAAGTTCTCATTTGCACGGTTTGGCTTGGTTCTTTTCCTCCCTTCCCAGATTTGGACACTCATTCACTGAGTAGAGAAATCATAGTGCAGTGCAATGAAGGATCCATCACCATGTTTTACTGTTGCCTGGGTTACATTGGATTTCTTGCCACTATTTGCTTCCTTGTGGCTTTCAAAGCTAGAAAGCTGCCTGACAGTTTCAATGAAGCCAAGTTCATCACCTTCAGCATGTTGGACTTTTGCAGTGTTTGGCTGTCCTTTGTGCCTACCTACCTGAGCACTAAAGGAAAAGACATGGTAGCCGTGGAGATCTTCTCCATCTTAGCCTCCAGTGCTGGATTACTAGGCTGTATCTTTTTTCCCAAATGTTTTGTCATCCTCTTGAGGCCTGAATTGAACAGAAGAGAGCAACTGATAAGGAAAGTGCGTTAAATGCTTTCTTCAGCCTCCCACTTTTTCTCCAGATTTTTTAAAAATGGAACTCATATAGGAATTTTTTATTTTGTTTAGAGAGTGGAACCTATGTATCATTTCCCAAAAGTTATGCTTGTTTGTTTTTT